>NW_009622514.1:0-6933 GCF_000690535.1 Cariama cristata | reverse complement strand
GAAAGAGGATTGGAAGATTAAGGATATCAAAAAGGATTATGAGGAACAACTTAACGAGATGCAAACCTATGCTTGAGAAAGGATAAACTAGCTCAGGAGCCCAAAAGCCTGCTTCTGTTAAGTGAATTAAGCAATCAAAACAGAGAAAGTGATATTTTTTTTTCTTTTTTCTATCCCTCAGAGGTTTCCCTGATCCCTAACTATACAGAGAGAACATGTCCCAAACCAACTTTTTTTAGCAGAAAATACTTCACAGCAAAATCTATTCCCGATAATTTGGTATTCACCAAAAGCAGCACTTACTTGATACCGCATTTGTATCAGAAGAACATTAAGCAGCAAACTTTTTTTAATTTAAAGGCATTAGTTTTGACATTCATAGTTGACAAACTAGTCAAAAGTAGAAGCAATGCAACACATGAATAGTTATGATTATATCAAGATGTCAACATAGGTTTCGTAAATGGAAGTACTGTCTTAAAGAAAACCATTAGGAATTGTTTGCAAGAATCAGTGAACCAAAAAGGAAATTCTGTTACCTACTTGGATTTCCAAACAGCATTTGATAATGTTTCCACATGTCTTTAGGAAGACTTACGAAGAAACTAAGCTGACACTGGATGAGAGAGAAGACCTTCATGTAGATAAAGAACTGTTTTAAACAGAAAGCAAACAGTTGGAACTCTTCGTTTCCATATTAAAGTAACATCACTAGTGAAACCTCAAAGTGCCCTATGGTAGTCAACATCCTCATAACTGATCTGGCAAGGGGATAGACAGTTAAACAGAAAAGTCTGAGGCTGCAAGGTTATCTAGAATAAGCCAGCTCAAGAACTGCACATGGACATTAAAATACAGACTGCACAATGAAGTAGCAGGCAGAATTTGAGACAGGATAAATATAAGCACAACAGATGCATACAGGAAAATTCTATCTTTACAAAGACGCAATGAGGGGTTCTGCACCAGCTCTAAACACTGAGAATCAAGATCTTCAAATAAAAATTCTGTTAAAAGGTCTGTTCAACACTCAGTAGCCAAAAAGAACAGGCAAGTCCCATGCTAGTAATCAGGAAACAAAGTACAAGATAGAACAAGACAGCCCAAGATGTAGGAATACTGTGACACTATCACACACAGGTCTGGTTTCTCTGAGTACCAAAGACACAACAGAACTGTACAGCATACAGAGATGATAAACATCTAGAGGCAGGAAACAGATTCAATAGAAGGAATGATTAGACAGACTAGAAAACAGATAACTGTCAGGTAATTCAACTCTTCCCTTCCCTCTTTCAAGTCAGCTGCAAAGAGCACTCATGGACTGCCTCATTAATGCACAGACCTGGCTAGCAGCAACTACAACGCAACTTACAGCCTCAGGACAAAAATACTGGACCTTTACATAACGCACAGCTTAACTGAGGAACACCAAGCCACAGGACACTGCTGATCCCAGAAGTTCATACCAGCTCAAGATGAGATGAGACAAATTCATACATAAAATCTGCAACAAGCTTAACAGTGCACTGCCAGTAGCCTAGGTAGTCCGAGAACCACAGATCATTTAAATCTGGGAGATTACTCCAGGAAGTATCACCACAGGCTCATGTTGACATATTCTTCTCCCACATTTGGCATTGGTCTCTAATAGTCTCACCCGGTACAGTTGTTTATGTCCTTAGTGCCAATTATCTCTACTGCCAAAACCTAACAACTGTGAAAAGCATACTGAAGCTGATGCCAGGATTAAACTGCTCGAAACATGTCCCATTCTTCTTTACACACAGATGTGAGCACCTCTCATGCAAAGCCTTCTCATGTTTTACTACTGTAGCTCAGCCCTTCTGACCTCTAATACTATGTTCTCTCTCTAGTCTACTGCTGCCAAAATATTCCCTTCATTCCACTACCAAAAGCATCAGTCTTCAACTCTACACTAGGTATCCACTTTGCAAAGAAACTTTGAGCTTTACCTACTGTAGTCAACTCAGTCAACTGCAACAGAGAGATGTTCTGTTCTTTTGACAATTCATCCAGCAGCTACCCTTGAACTCTGCTGCGTACCAGTCTTTAGGCATGAAAACCATCTGTTCAACCACATCCCAATGCTCTCTCAAGTCTCTCTCTGGAAATTTACTATGACTAACAGGCAACTACTCCCACCCTCCTCCTTGCATACTACGGTATATACTGCCTAGTTCTGCCCTGATCCTAAAGCCAGATGAAACAAGAATCAAGTGTACGTTGCCAGCGCTGCCTGGTTCTTTTTACCAAGACCTTCACTACAGGTATCCACCTAACATTGCAGATAACAATCACTAAGGATTTAACAGTAGTGTAGATGAAGCACAGCCCACTGTGTTGATTCTTTATTAGAAGGTATTAGAACAAGACAGCACTGCTAAGGACAGGGAGGAGTTAAGAATACCACCCTTGGCAATCCCTTAAAGCCCTCACAAGTGCTGGACACCCCAGAGCAGACAGAAAAGTCTTCACAGTTTCCAAAGTCCGCATTTTTTCAGCTCAGCCAAAGTACAAGAAAATAAAATTTGCAAAAGGGGCTGAAAAAGTGGCATCCTTACACATTAATTTGCATTGTCCAGCTCTGACAGCAGCATAATAAAAAGCAAGGGTTGACAAACATGGAGCTAGAGCTATGGAAGTCCTGAATACAAGGCATTTTTAACAGTGCATTGCACAAAACCCAATAATCATTACTTACTTTGGTCAAAGTTCAGCAATATGTCATAAAAGCAAAAAACCCAGTAAGACTGGAATCAGAAACACTTCAGCATACAGGTGAAGAAATAAACAAAACCTAATATAGACTTAGTATATAGTAACACCACAACATCTGAGTAGTTATAGAAATGAATCTCTGGACATCACTTTTGGTACATGGTTTCCTTCAGCTGCAAACTGGTGAACACTGAAGCAAGTCTTCTGGGGAAGCATCATCATAAGCTTACCTTGCTTACAAGAACTCTCCCCAGGTATCTGCTACGGTCACCAGACAATGCTGGCCTGAATCCTCCTTCAGCTTAACCAAATGCAGGTGTTTGCACTCTTGTGCTCTACAACAGAACTTTTGTGTCATTATCAAGAGATGGTCAAAGAAAACAGGTATGGAGGGGGAAAAATGAATGCAGTAAGTCATCAGATGCTATGCAACGCTAATTAGTCCAGACAGAGCACCATTCCAATGTATCATAACACTTCTTGTATCCACACTAAACAAGCCAGTTCTGTTGTTTCTGCATAGCACTTTGTACCAAGCAGATATGCCAGGTATTTCAGCAGTAATCTCATTCAACATCTACAATTAATCTGAATACTTAATTGAACAGGCTCATATTGTTTAAAATGCCTTAATTCTTCACTTACTTTGTTAAATTCATATTAAGAATCAGAATAATTAAATCAGATACAATTTTATACTATTCATAAGCTATTAACTGTATCTTAAGAGAAAGTGCCTTATTAGCTGTGTACCCAAGCAATGCAAAACTAGCAGTAGAGTCCTTAGTACAAAGTTTAGAAAAGCTCGATTCCGTATCTTGAAATAAATTCCAGCACTTTTAAACTCTCTGGGTGCTTAAATTACTCAGATATATTTAAAATACCGACTTTACAGAAACAGAAGGTATTACTTTGATGTACAAAGAAGGCAGACTCTAAGATGCTAGATACAGCTTAAAACCACTCAGGAGGATACTCGCTCTATAGCAAGAAACCACAGGTAGTTCTGAACATCAGTGACAACAGTTTGAGCTAACCCCAGAATATTCAAGGACACTTATCTGCATCGCACCTGAAACCAATCATTTTGTCATCTGTACTCCCAACCTAAAGCCAACCATTTAAGAATTTACACTGCTGAGTAAATTAATCACTCTGTTGAAGCACTGGAGTAAGTATGGCTTCACTTTCCTTATCTTCTAAAAACCTGGAAAAAGATGACACAGGTCAACCTAGGGCATCCTAAAGCATAGATGGCTATTCACACTGTGTTTTATGAGAGGGAGAATTTCATTTTCAACACAAAAATTGGCATGCTGTTGTCAGAAGGTAGTAAATGCAATATGTATGAGTCCACTGGAAAAAAAGGAATGCTGTAAATAAACAGAGCAAAACACAGCCTTTACAACATAAAGCATTCCTAAACACCACAACACCTAACATCAAAGCCACTGGATATGATCCATTTGGAAAAAAAAAAACGGAGTGACAACTTGCAGTGCTACAGACTATCTCCAGCTCTGAACGACAAAGTGGAGAGAGCAAAGTACTATTTCAAAGCATGCAGGCATTTCATCAAAGTACTACTGCAGCCTGAGAGAGGCCAAACACAGATTACCCTTCTTAGTCTGTTACCAAAACACAGTACAGTGACACTGTGAGCTACTGCACACCATTTGGAAATTTCAGTGCATTGTAGAAAAATGTTCTGCAGAGAACAATATTCATGGCAGAGTAAGCTCTAACATTCATGCATAATATGAGCATAAGAGCATCTATGATCAAGTCCTCCTTCCTACAATCAATGTCCAAAGTAGACTGCAACTGAAGATTGTAACGATCACATTTTTTGACAGTTGCATACACCAGTCTGACACCACTGAAGATGTTCTGTGAATAGATCATCACAGTTATGGACGTGATGCTTCAGGACTGGGTTGACAGTTCCAAGTAACACCAGGCAACAAATCAGGAAACATAGAGGATCCAGAAGAAACTTCTGTAGGGATCTGTTCCCACTCCGCTCTTTTCAGTGCATTTTTATTTGAACTGCCAAATAATCACCATCCTGGCTTCAGGAAAATTAAGTTAAACTCGCCAATAGTCAGGAATCACTACAGAAGATAGACACCTAAAGCCACTCCACCAGTGACAGTACTTTTGTTATTTCAATCATATAAATACTTCATTAAAAAAATTCTAACACCAAACAGAAAATTGTTTTAGAATACACAGTTGTCCAAGATCCACCTTGGGTAACAGAACTCAAAGTTTAAGGCAGAAACTGTTTCTCATATTTAAGGCTATGGTTTCAACTTCCACGCTCTCCTTCAGCACTAGATCCCTGCTACTCTAAGGAAAGCTGGAACTACTGGGATCACACGTGCTGGTGTCTCATTCCTAGCATGAAGTCTCACTGTAGTAATACAGAGCCTTGACAGAAGATCAGGAAACACAGCTTCCACTTTCAAAGACACTTAGTCAAGAACTTGTCATTAACGCATCAGCAAATGAACAACCTGTACTATGGAACTGAATAGCGCAACTGAAGCTTGGCTAAACGATTTTCTTGTGTTTGGATTCTCTATAAACTTATACTTGAAAAATGGCATAACCTTTATTAAGGGAAAGCCAACAGAAAACAAAAGGGCAGAAGATGAAAGATAAGGATATGTCACTGGCACGGTGGTGCTGCCTAACAGCTATAGGACAGAACCTGCAGTGCCTGGATTGGATCCCCAGGTTTGCAATAGACCTGCTGGGTGACCTCAGGCAACTCCCTCATCCACCTGCCTGGAGATCCACCTCAGTGACACTGGCTTGTCTTACACAGGTAAACTAAAATGTTAACACAGTGTTCTAGTGGATCTCTATGGAAATAAAACAAAGAAATGCTGACTATTTTTAAGATATTATTGAAATTTTACACATACATCTTATTTCTGCAGGACCCAACGCTCCTAGCATATGACACCTCTTAAACATTCAAATCTTAGCTTCCTGTAAGCAATTTTCATTTTCAGTATCAGTCTGAAATTAAAAAGTAGTAGTCACAAGTCTTGTCCTCCCCAGGAGAGTCTATGGTCTGCAGAAACAGAACTTTAAAAACATCTTTTTATACTTCTGGATAACTTTAACGTACTCTATGCCTGACAGTACCACCCAGAAGAGAAAAGGAAGACATTGTCCTTAAATTAAATATCTTAAATTTCTCCAGTTCTGAAAGTGTACCCTGTTACCTCTATCTATTTCCCCTCTACTAATACGCAGTGCCTTTACTCCATGGGCATCCAAGGGTCTTGGATTTTAGAAGCTCAAAAAAAACTATTTTTGAAACGCCATCAGAAATCTGCTACGGTCAATCAATGCAGCTAGAACTTTTTCCATGAATAAAATAACCTTAACATTAGAAAGCAACATTTCCCCTTGACTGAGTGAAATTTGACAGCTGGAATACATAAATCTCATGGAGAACCCCAGAGGTGCTTTGTTCATGTTCAGACCCTTCTACACGCCAATCAGACCAAACGAAATACTCAGCCTTACTAACTACCCGTTTATATGAGAAAGTTACGGCCACAGAGTAGGATAACGTTCATAAGAGTGCTCTCTTTAGACAGGGAAGATTTCAGTTCAGATATTGGCTGGCTCAATCTATTCTACAGCTAGAAAGTTTTCCTCATAAAAGTTCTAAGATCACATTAACTTTCATGCTTACTTCAGCCAGAATTGGGCACTTCTCCTCCAACTGATGTTCCTAACACTCCCCAAAGTAACCAGTCTGCTACAGCCCAAGCAGAGGCATTTAAAAATTTGTGCAAGGGTTTTCTTTGACCTCCTCTGAACTGAAGCCTTCCACTTCCCCCTTACATTTTGAATTGACCCCTAGGAGCTTTGACAACCATCTCCCACCCATCTTTGCTTTAATTATTGTAGGTGCCATTCGATAGAGGCCTCACAACTTCACCTCTCAAGCTACTACAAGGCAAGGCCTAACCTCCTGTATCTGTGGGTTCCCAGGCCCTGCCTGCATCGCTGCTTTGGCCAGGAGCCACCCAACCAGCACCGACCAAGGTGATTTACGAAAGAAGACGGGTTTGTACCTTGCCATCCCCTATCATCAACCTCGCTGGCACAGCCAGCTCCAGAGGAGTTTGTGTGACCCCAACCCACCCACCCCCATGCCTGGAG
>NW_009622513.1:307-19744 GCF_000690535.1 Cariama cristata | reverse complement strand
TACGTAAACCGCCGATTTAGACAGCGCACCATTGTGAAACCATTCCTGCGATACTTACTTTTAACGTCACCACTCACTTTATAAGAAGCGACACGCTACTGCCAGAAGGCGATGAACCACGCTCGTACTGCGTCCCCAGCCGCAGAATGGAACTGCCGTCTTCGCACGGTATTTGCAAACTAATTCTACCAAGAGTACACGTTTTTCCCTCTTAATTAATGTTTTAATAAATTTGATCAAGATCTTAGAAAAATACATAGCAAAACACAACATTTGTATGATTCAAACACTGCAGAAATTCAGTTGAATGAAGGGAATGAGCTATTTCTGAGAAAATGCTTTTTCCTTGAAAATGATGAATTGTAAAAAAAAAAAAAACCACATTTTTTTTTTCAGGGGCGAGAGTAGAATAAACCAACAAATCTGCTGTTCTGAAAAGTTCTGAAGCTAAAGTTTGGCTGTTGCCCAGTTTCCAATCTAAAGTAAATACTTTTTGGAGTTTGAAGTTAAGTTTAAAGAAATTCTCAAACAAACAGAACATCTTTATGTTCGTCAACTTCTGTTTGTGAAAATGTTTGACATGCCTTTTGGTTTCTTCTGAAATAGATTTTCATTTCAAAATGTGCAAGGATTGGGTATCATTTCCCATCCAGCAATAACTGAAAACTGGTATGAACAAGAAGGGAATCACTGGGAACAGTTATAAAAAGAGAAGTATCTGCAAAGACAGATTTAGTTATTCAAATTATGTAACATTGATCCCAGTAGCAACACCAGTATAATCATAATTTGAAGTGTTTGAAATCAAAAGGTCACATTATTGAAGTCACAATCACAGAAAAGTGCTCTTTAAAATGAGCCCTAAATCATACCTGGGATGCTGCAAAACAAGGCATACTAAGGCTGTTGCCTAGGGATGTTTGTTTAGTTTTGAGACTTCACATGATGTCAGCCTGAGGCCACTCCCAAGTCTCTGGGGGTTTTGGATTTTTATTTGTTATATAGATGATTTACATTTGAAAAGAGGAGAGTGAAGTCCTCTTTACACTGCTTTATTCAACTATGTATTTGTAATTTTATAGATGCAAAATATTTTTCTTTTTTCTCTCATGCCCTGTATAGTTCAGGAAATTAAATTGAATCATCACAGGTATGACATAGGCAATGCGTACACTATAGCTGTTCAGCTGCTTTTCTTTCTTCTCGCAATTGACAATTTCTCATTAGAAAAAGTAAAAGAAGAGACCATGTTAGGGGAATCCTTTAAATCAGATGATGAAATGAAGTTTCATTAATTTGAAGGACCTGTTGTTAAGTTTAAACTCCCAATGAAATGGTGGGGGTGGCAGCAGTGCAAGCACTCTGGTATTCTGTTAAGTAATATTAAAACGCTTTGGCTATTATGATTGCTCATTTCAGATGCCTGTCTTCTGGACTTCTTCAACATTCATGAAGTCAAGCTACTGCACATGCAAGCCTGACTTTACAATGTCACAAATGACACAGGCCCCAATTTGCAGTAATGAAGTACAGGAGTTGCTTTCAAGTCTTGAATAATCAGTGCCAATACAGAATTTGCAAGCACAATTCTCTAGCTGAAAATATGGATTTTAAGTATTCTAAAAACAGGAGATAATTGCGAATGGCTCTTACTCTGTTTAGAGATTGACCATCTCTTTTCCTGATTATTTGAAAGGCAACATGAACAGCAACATGTTTTCTTCTGGTGTAAAATGATTCTGCAGTGAAGTCAATTTCTTGAAATCCCAGCCTTCACTGAAATGAACAGCAATAAGCAAAAACAGTTATTAATCACGCTTATACCACAATTCCTAATCCCATAAGAACATTTTTATTGGAACCAGACCACTGCTCTTGGCCATTTCTTCTGAAAGAGAGCAGGGCATTTTCTTTCAGAGAGAAATGCCCACCTTTATCATTGCTTTTTCTGTTGAAAAACAGAAGTTACTCAGTAGATAAATGTTTCTAGACAAGTAAGCTTGAAAATACACACCTGCCTCGCCTGATTCCTATACAAATGCAGTACCTGATCCTCAGCTGCTTGTGAATGTCCTTTCAGCATGACTAATCACCACTGAGTTATTTGTGGACAACCTAAATGTATAAAAATGTCACCTGATTTGGCACTATATTCAGAAAACACATCAGCAATCAGAGCCAGTGCACATCTTATTAACCATTCTTCAAGCACATAATATTTTGGTAGTTCCATTTCAAAATTTTGAAGTAACAGTATTCAAAGTTCCCAAGGGCACAGTTATTATGCTATGAAATTCGGTGCTTTCTGGCTCAAGTGGCAGAATTAAAAGCATTCAGAGTTTCATCCTTTTCACATTAGATCAATGTGCTCCCACTGACTTTACTATCCCACTGACTTACAGGATCCAGCAGTATTTTATCATCTTTTCAGAAACTTGCAATATTAATAAGAACTAAAGATAAAAATAGACAACTTACCTGAACACTGAAGCATCTTCCATTCCTGCTTTTTTTCTCTTAATATTTTTATTTTGTTTACTTTTTCTTGGGTAGGAGGTACATAAACTCCAAAGTGAGGTGTAGAAGCACTCACTAATGCTTTGGCTACACTTTGCATTAAGTTTATCTCTGTGTCCTGTTTAAGGAAAAAAAAAAATACTCCTGGGAACCAAACTCTCTTTGCTTCAGTAATACATGAAATATTTAAAACAATGTCAAAATGGAGAAGTTTTTTCTGAAAAAGATGAATTAACTTTTATCTCTTGTAAAACTTGTTTCTTTCAAATAGAGAAACAATCTCAGTTTTCCTTTTGTGATTGAAAAGAAATAAATCTGGGTTAAAGGTAGAAAATGTTACGAGGGAAGGGGAACATGGAGCTTGTTTACTTCATGCATCATTTACTTTCTATCAGTGGAAAATAGTGATATATTTTGCTTCATCAGGAAGTGACTTTTTTTGACTCCTGACAGTCTGAATCAGTATCATTTCCTCACAGAAATTATATTCTGTAGCGTTGATAGAGTTACCATCTATTTTATTTTTAAGAGATAGAAGTATTTTTTCAATTATTCTAAAAAGCCAGTGACATGCATTAGAAAATGCCCATACATTACATAATCCCATTATGGAGCTACCCGCAGAGTACCAATATGAAAGTATTAGTAATTTTTTTAAAGATGTATGCCTAACTTCCTTTGTATCTCTGAGTTCACCCTTCAGAATATCAATAATTCTTTCCATTTCATACTCCTAATTAGTAATGTGCAAATGCACTATTTGTATACTGCATATCAATGTACAAATTATTTTAGACAATTTACAAATCAGCACTGTAAATTAAATAACATTTGAGAAAACTACAGAATAAAGTATGTCAAAATCCACTTAATCGTCAGCTTAATGAATAATATATCTTTAATTGGATACTTGCTGGGGAAGAGATTAGAATAAGCATATGTGAACAATTATTTGTTGTTCCTCATTAAGAACTAGAAGGCACCAAAGCAATCAGAAGTTATTGTTTCACAGAACACACCAAAAAATTGAGTCACTCACAGCCACAGGATGCTGCAGAGCCCTAGAGCCTAAGTCAAGTTCTTAAAGAGATTAGACAAATTCATGGAAGATACGCTCACTGGCACTTATCACACACTGGTCTGGATACAGCCTCCGACTTCCTACATTTAGAAATCCTTAATGTGCTAGTGTATGGAAAAAACTAGACTAGGGAATGATCCATATATTCTGTATTTCCTTTCCCATGCTCTCTACCAGAAACACAAAGCTCAGATGAATTGGTCCTCAGTTACACGTTACAGCAATTAAGCTCACTTAAAGGGTATGTGCCATTTTGATTTATCTTCTGCATGATGGAAGTTGTGTGTGATGAAGTACAGCATGGTGGAGAGAAGGAAAGGAAGCATAGTGTTCTATGATAAACAGGACAATGGGCTGCTTTCAATCACATTAGATGGAAAGAGGCCATATAATTAACAGACAACAGGTGTCTCCTAAAAAGAGACAGCTCTGAGCTGTGAATCCCAGGTGGAAAGGGAAGTTGTGACAAATAGAACTTCTACTGTTTACAGACATAACCATGGGCTTGCATTCATGCCTCAGCTTCTCAATCATGCAGGCTGCCTACAGCTCAGTACGCATCTGTGTCTTGTCTTGTCAGGGCAGAAACAAACTTGGGCTGTTTGCATCATGAACTCAGGAGTACCAAAGACAGTATAGATACAGCTAACATTTTCTACTGGGCAGCTTCAAGCAGTTCATACCAAGCGTGCTGCTGCTTGATTTGAGTTCTGTCCTAGGCACTTTGAAGCATCAAAGCTTAGCACCACTTCTTACCTCAATCACTGCAAAAATTCGAGACTCTGCTAATCCTCGTAGTAAAGCAAAAAGCAGAGAAATCCCACTTATTCCAAGGCTCCTGTTTGGTCCAACAGCTATTACTGTCAAGTTAGGTTGATAACTGTATGCTACAGGAAGAATGAATCCAAGTACAGCAGAAAAGAAGTCATTTCCTTCAGCATCCTTTAACAACAATGAGAAACTGTTTAGCACAAACGTAAAGCCCAAATTCCCAGATATAAAACAAAACAGTATGGTGAATCTCCAGAAGCTTTTGATTGGCCTGGGAAACAGGATACTGATCTATTTTCACAGTAATTTTTATATTAAACATGCATATTATTAATCTTTTCCTCAGTGTCTTCGCACTCTTAACTCTGCCTTCTGGAAGATGAACTACAGCAGCTACTGAAGGTTTCCTCAAACCTATGCATTCTAATACACTCTAAAGATGCATGAAGGAGTAGTACCCTGACAAGAGCAAGAAAAGGAAATATTTTTAAAGGTCCAAATTGCAGTGAGGGGTGTAATTCTCAGTGTCATTTTATGAATTTGTAAATACATTCTATTATTTCTGTTTTAAAAAGTTTTTCTCTTGTGTTGTTTCCAGGAAGTGAATCTTACCTCTTTCCAGTTTAGAGAAATATAGTGTTTGGAGCTGGTCTTTCCAGACTGTTCTTTCTCACAAATATGTATCATGAGTATTTTTCTGTAAATAAAAACCACATCTGAGTATTAAACCAACAACTTCCAATGAGATAAAAACATCTTTTCTTTCATCATTCTTTAAATACTAATTCATAACACAGGAGAAAACAACTATTTGCATTACTACACGCCATAACATAAACCCCAATTAAAAGTGAAATACTTTTTAAGGTATTTTTTTAAAAGAGTATTAAAGACTATGGGAAAATTACTTTTAAGAAAAAAGGCAAGTAGCAAAAAAAGTTATAGATAAAGATGACTATCAATAAGGAACTCAACATCAGCAGTATGTGCTCCCTGCAGATATAGGAGTACACCCTATACAATTAAGAATAAAGTAAAGGAGGTAATTATATTTTCAATAACAATCTAAATTTCAATCAATATAGAAGGATTATACTTTAAACCTACCACTAAACTCATAAAGTAGCATTTAGAAATAGCAGTTTGTCTTTAAAGATACTTTTGGGGATATTTTGTATTTTGTCTCACACTAAACTTAATGAACATCAGCTCATGACTGATTCCTTCATGCAGATTTCATCATACATATGGACACTTACAAACATTTACAAAGCCTTTAGGATTTGACTCCCTTAAGTAAAGAGAAAGCTCACCCATCTTTTGTGTTTGGTATGATTTGCATGTCTCCAACAAACACACAAAGCACTCTACAGAAAACAAATAAAAATATACATACATGTACATCTAAAAATATTTTTTTTCAATTAGTGCAATTTGTTTAAAGAGTCTGCATGTAGATTAGATGCATAAAAAAAGAATGGATATTGTTTCTGAATTTGGTCCATTGAAAGTATAAAGAAAAACACATTTATGACAGCTCAAGGGAACTCCTTTTGTCCCACCAAATACCCAGGGGAAAAAACAAAACTAAGAAAACGTCCTCAGGCCAAAGACAATCGAAATTTGACAAAGAACCTGCAGGCTAGGTGCAGCAGTCATCCTTACAAATGTTTTGCCTTTGGTAAGGCAAAAGGTTTTTGCTGGCATATACAATGTTGTCTGTACTACATATTGAAAATGCTATGCATACGCAGATGCTACTTGTTTTAAAATTAAGGTTTCAAAGGCAATTTGCCATATTTCACACATTTAATATCTCTTTTTTACATTTTGTCAAAGGGCCCCAAATGCAAAAGATACAAATTCACCTTTGAAATCCAAAACAAACAGAATGTCTTAGCGCAACGGCAACAGAAACAGCAGCTGTGGGTGATTCTGCAATTCCATTGCATACCTGCAAAATATATTTTTCATTCAGAAGTAATTAATGCTGCGCAAGATCTTTTCATTTTTTATTTGTAACAACTGTATTTTTACTTGTTTATATGTATCAAACAAAGCTACAGTGAAAGGTATATTAATGATCTATCGTAGTAGGGTTAAGAAAATGTTATTAATTCATTTTCTACAGAAAGTCCATGTTTGATTATTATGCCAAGAGCTGTTCTGTTACTTCAAAAGTATAGTGCTATGTTGAAAGACAGCTGTAAAAAAGCTCATCTTAGCATCTGCAACTCATGTAAAGTTCTACTTCTTTTTGTCAGTTACCATTTTTTTTGGATCTATTTATAGGCCTCCTAGAGGTATGCACAGCCCATAATGTTAAAAATTTGTCCCCAAGATCTACATACATGACTTCCAACACCAAGAAGATGGCTTAGAAGAGGCAGGCCATTCTGGCAGTTACGCTTCCTCCTAGGCCTGGTACTTTAAAGACAGCTTTTCATTCAAAGGGAGAGACTGATTTATTATGATGCAAAATTCTTAACTTGTTTGCAGTTCTTCCTCTTTGCTTCTCCAAGTTTCTATACATAAATACAAACATGCACCCTCTAAGCCTGCCTTCTCTTCATTCCTGACCCTGCAAGAATCAAAATGCTGAACTGGAATTACTCTTTTCAGAATCACAGCATACAGTGGTGTTTTCAAAAGCTCCACTAAAGGAGGGGGTGGCGGTGCTGTGGTGTGCATGTGTAAATCAAAATTTACTCTGAGTAAACTGTTGTACAAATAATGGTAAGTGGGTGCAGCTGCTCATAGCGTGGCATCTTCTAATAAAGAGTAATGCAAAGGAAACCCTACCTCCTAAAGACAGAAGGCAAGACTGTGTGCACTGAAACAGGAAAAATTTCAAGATTTGACATTTCTTGTTCAGATTTCTTGCTGCTGCTCCCTGGTGCTTCATACACCAACTTCTGCTCCCCTCAGCTGGAAGAGTGAATGCCTGGCTCACCTGTATGTCTGAGAGTGATGAGAAGGTTCTTATTGACTCATATGCTGTGACTGCAGAAAAGCAGGACAATGTCTCACCCAAAGATCATTAGAAAAATGTCTTGGGGTTAACAGCTATCCCTAAATAGTTGTTTTCTCATCTTGCATACTCACTCTTGTAGCTAAGCGTTCTAGCTGAGATTAGTGGGGTTGTGAACTACACAGTAACTAGTATCTGGACAATAATATAGCAGAAGCAAAAAATCAGAGGAATCCAACTCTCCCCCTGATCTCCCAAGATCAAAACAGTTTGTTATTACCTCCTTCTTAAGCATTTTGTCTAGGATGGTCAATGTACTGCCAAGAGAGAGCAAAGTTCTGTCCTCTTTCACAAGATCTGTGTAAAAGTCACTGCAAAATAAAATATTTGAAGAAAAACTAGGTTAGAGGCAATAATGCTTTTGAAGAGGACACCGATATGGTACTTTGCAGTTAGTATTGACAGGGTACATTTTGTATAGGTGCTAAACATTGATTCTCAAAAACCTAGTTGTAACAGGAAGATGACAACACTGTTGCCTGACAGTCTTGCACTCTCTAAATCTGTTTCCATTCTGCACTGGAAAGAAAACAAAACTGTCTGAAGATATTCAGGAAATAGAGCTCTGTCAAAATTAGACTAAGACAAAAAGTTGAGCTCTCAAATCAGACCAATTTGGTATTTTTTTCAGCTACAAAGTGAACACAGAGCTTTAGGGCACCTTCCTAGCAAAATCTCTTTCTAAATGAATACATTTGCACTAACTCTTCTGTCTCCATTGAAATAGCTTTCTCTAAAAGTATTCTGATTAGTTCTTGAAAAGACTTCAAGGCTACGAGTGATAACCAACACCAATGTCTTCTTTTTCCAAAGGAAGAAACTCTGGCTATAATCATGTAGACTAAGGCCAAAAAGATGACCACAGCAGACACAGAGGTAGATGACAGTCTGTACAGAGACCTCTCATCCTCATAATTACATTGAAAATTAAATAGATAGGACCAACCTGACAAGAGCTTTTATTTCATTTTTGTCCATTTCCTTCACCAAATGAACGGGTACAGGGAGCAAATGTGCTAAACCTTTAGATGTTGTTGCTGTTTTGATGGGAGGCATTGGAAATAGAATATTTTTCATGTGCAGTTCCAAAAATCTTTCTACTTCGACAGTTTCATTGTTGTTAGTTATCTTAGATTCATGTTCTGTGGAGGGATTTGGATTAGCCTTCTTTAGTAGGTGTGATTTGGTGCTCAAATTTTGTAAAAATGATGTGTCTAGAGAAAAGAAAAGCAGGGGTTTCACATGTATTAATTCCTAAGCAATGTGTTAATATTTGGTTACATTTATTTACAAAACAGTGCACATCTGTATCATAGTATGCATATTTATTTCCATGCACTAGCTACAATGTTTCCTGCCACAAATGTTATTTTTTAGTGTTGCTAAGTTTGTTTCAATCTAGCAAAAGGTCATAAATGATAATAAATCTTGTGCCCATATTTTTCACATGGAAAACAAAGATACTAAAGTGCTACTTTTTCGTGTGATGTTGGCCGGCTTCAGAAGTTCTTTTCAGACCAGCTGAAGACATGACCTTGAATAAAGCCTCACTGCTTCATCAGTCACTTGATTAATAACTGGTAGTTCAATTATTTTAATCCACTGGTATTAATAATTTTGAATTTCTGTATGAATCCATTTACCAATCACATTGGCTTGAAGAGAAGGGTAATTACCTTCATACATCAACCATTTCCAGTAGGGTTTATGTGCTGCTCTCACATTTTGAATAGATTCAACAGCACTACAAAAGAAACACGATTAACAGTATCAGCACTAATGAAAATACAGGAAACACAACTTACCTCAATGAAAAAGCAAAAACAAAAAATCCAATTGAAAATTAACAAGCTGTGGTCTCTTCCAAGAATGTAGAACAGAAAGATAAAGACAATGAGAGTCAGTGAGCAGATTGCTTGGAAAGATTAGATACAAGAGTCAAAAAAAAAAAAAAAAAAAAGGTGAAGAACACATGCAGTATGTACACGTTTACACACATTAAGTGAAATCCTGACCCTGCTGTTGGAGGAATCACACTATCCCTGACTTCCGGAAAGGCAAGATTTCACCAGTCTGTCTTTGCTCTGTCAGAGATTTTATCTACACAATGTAAAGATGTAATTAGATTCACTCAAAAGCAAGACTATCTGTTCAGGAACCACGTAAATCACATTGCCTGCTATTCTTTGTGTTGAAATTTTTTTGTTACCACTGATATTTGCAGCACTACAGGCAAATGGTCCTAGTACGTTAGCTACCATGCAGACATAATTCAGGTTATGTTAAATCCAGGACAAATTTTGTGTACTTGGAGATTATTCATAAAGTCTTCAGGAGCTGGACTGGTATAATGGATAAATATGTAATCAACTCTCTATTACCCAAGATGATAGCAACCTGAGATTCTACAGTTGGTAGAGGGAAGGGGAAAAAAGAAAAAAAAAAAAAGAGGTGATACAGGGGCTATGGGATGTGCTGGGAACAAAATAACCAGCTTTGCTCCATCAGAGTTTACCAAATCCAACTGTGCCCACAGCCTGCATATATCTACACTGCTTCCATGACTGATCTGAGCTCCAAGTTTTAACTAACACAGCCAACTGGTAGGTGCTGCCACCAAAACGCATACGGAACATTACTGCAGAAAAAAAGCACAGGACAACTATTGAGGTGGGAGAGAGACTGAGGACGGAACCTGACGATGTGGAGCAGATGGTACAGACAGGTAGAGAGAAAGATGCTGTTAGATGTGGGACTGATTCAGGCCCAAGGTTCAGAATGCTTTACTAGGTCAGATTCGCTACTGTGCAAACACAATCGTACTGTCTCCAAAAAGAAGTTAGACTCAAAGTTTAATTATCTTAGTACAGCTCCACACAGTCAAGTGCTTTTGCACCCCAGGCCTCGATGCTCCAAATTCCAGAAACACAAGGAGTCATCAAGACTGCCTCTGCACAGCATCAGCTCTCACTGATGAGAGAGAGGTTAGCTCCAGCTATTGCTGTACTACAGCAACTGAAGTCGCTCTGGAATCTGAAGAACAAAGCCTTGCAATTACACGTGAGAGAGAGGTTAGCTCCAGCTATTGCTGAAGTCGCTCTGGAGTCTGAAGAACAAAGCCTTGCAATTACACACTTTCCCAAATACTGGCTGTTATTAACTGGTGTTGCCTTGATTACAGAAGGATTGTCCCAGCCTTGAGTGAGATGGATCTCTACGGAATAACAAGGCCCAAGGATAAATAGCATAAAATTATAAGCCATTAAGTTCTCGCAACTTGAAATAGTTTCAGAAACAAAAGTATACAAAACTGTACCTTGGATGACTTTTTGGAAAGCAAGTTCCAAAGCAGAAAATAATATACTATAAAGCATCATATTAAAACCTTGCTTCAGCAAAATGTTCAAAGCATGCATATCTGTAATCTCTTTGATAAACACATGGGTTATTTTAAAATTCTTCATATGCTTACCTTAAGCAAGGTGCCATTTCTCCAGTTATTTGAGGTACAGGATCTCCAAGCAAAGTTTTTACAGTCATGCAGACTGATTCAGACAATGACTTCAAGTGGTAGCCACCCTAGAAAAAATGTATTTTGTGTCACCTAAGGAACTAGTACTTAGAATATCTATATGAATATCATCACGGAAAATAAATAAAACTTTTGAAATATATCTGAATCTACAGAAACAGAAGATGATATGCCAGTACATTTAAGTCAATGATTTTCAAGATGAAAACAGTGTTAGAGGCTAGTTGCTGAACTTCACTGGCATCCCATGATTCAACTCACTTCATCATGGCTTGATTCATTTCAGAATCAGTCATGACTTTGCCATGAAAACCCTGGAAACGTGACTTCTCCATTCCTATCCATGGTATGCCACCCTCAGCAATTCCTGTGGAAGATTCCTTAGAAGGCAAATACTATCACTGTCCTCTAAAATGTCTGTACAAGTGAGATCTCCCACAGCCTGACACTTGTAAGATATGGTTGTCCTGATGGTTTACCAGAAATTGGACAGCAACTGAAGACAGATTTAAGACTGCTAGACTGCAGATGATAGATTGCTTCCTGCATACCACCTGTGGAGCAGTCACATAATCTGTATTAGGATGGGATGCTTATTTGCACTTCAGCTAGTAGACAGAAATATTTATAATAACCTGCTGGAGAGAAGGATGATGGAAGAAAAGTCATGCAAAACAGAGGTCAAGTGAATCAATAAACAGTTCACTCTTGGAGACCCTGTTGGCAGTAATATTTCCACACACTTATTTACCTGAAAAGCCACCATTTTTCTAACATGCAGCAGAAACAGGGAGTTGAAATCTAGATTTCAAAAGGAGGAGAAATTTTTAATTGTTTAAAAAATAAAGAGAGCTCTTAAAAAAAAGAGCTTGCATAGAGGCTTTTATTCAAAAGAGGGAATTTAGTAAGGGCTCCATTACTAAGTAAGGGTATATTTAGGTTAAAGGTTTTTTAAACTCTTTTGGAGTAACACATACTTGTAAAAACATTGATAATGCAGCTTATTCACTAAATACATTTTAATGAGTTTGGGACTGTCCAGAGCAGCAGACTGGTCACTGTTCACAAGAACTGAACATAATACACACACACGGAGGATATATTTTTTTTGAACAATGAACATATGTTCCTCTGTTTCAAAATTTTAAGTTAAAAAAAAATAAATCAGTTTTTAAGATATGCATTTCTTCTAATGTACAAGAGCATTGTCAAATTTTAGCCAATTTTGCATTCCTAATTCTCAAAAGAAAGATAAAAAGAAGAAATTATTTTGTTAAGAAGTTTCACTTCCTAGCTTCTGGCTTGCCCTATATGGCTCTAATACAAAGACCTTTCCCCTGGGAGTACACTTCAAAAGTCTTTACCTCTAGGATGACACACAGCTTTCCATTAGCTAACTGCATCAGGAAATGGGTAAGGTGGGCAAAAACCTCAGGAGTGGCATTCATCTGACCCTAAATCAAAGAAAAAATGTTAAGAGATGAAACCCTGGATCAAAAACATTGGTAAAAAAAAAAACAAACACCACACAATCTGACATACATGAGTGAGTTGGAATACTGGAACACTTGTCTTTCATTGTATCTAACAAAATGCTGAACCAACTGCTTTAAAGGAAGGTGCAAAAAACAATACAGTAATTACAGAATAATCTGTCTTTACATATCTCATTGTAGTATTTAATGAGCTGGGGGTGGCTTAAAGACTCAAATACATATTTTTAGCTTGGTGAAAGTGAATTTCACCTAGCAATCACAGGACATTTAAGAGGTAGGAATATTTTGTGAACAGATTCATGACTGGCAACACAAAGGTCACAGGTTACTTACTTCAGGGTCTCCAATTCCAGAATCATATCCAGAAGAGACAATAACCAGTTCAGGATCAAACTGTTATAAAACAGAGAGAGTTGTAGCACATTCTTATGTCCTATTTTCAATTTTACACTGGACTTCAACTGTACCATATTCAGCTGTTATTTCAGCTAGAATATGAACACAAAAAAAGACTCTCCTTGAAAAAAAACTAAAATTATCCTTTTAAGCTACTTTTTTGCTGGAGAAGTTGCAGATCATTATACTGAACATTTAAAAGCTAACATTCCATAAATACTACTCAGTTGACCAGGACATCAGTCACACCAGCAAAAATAATGTGTTAATTGTGCTACTGGCAATTACTGCATTTCTACAAAATACTCAATGGCACCTGCTTAAGAAGTACTTAGGAAGTAGCCTTTGGTTTCACCATTCAAATAGCAGAGCAGTAAAAAATTACCTCAAAAGACATCGGAAGCAACACATGGAAAAATGCAGCAAGATAATCTGAATTTCCCATCCCAACCTGTAAAATATGAGAAATATAGGTCATACTTTCCTGTTAGAATAACAAATTTTTTAAGGTTCTTCAAGACAGATAGTATCAAAAGTTAAAGATAAGGTTCCCTTATGAGGTCAAGTAAAACAAACTCTGTTTAAGAGAAGTGCATAAATATCCACCATTTTTAGTCTAAAGTATGAGCTTTAGTTCTCTGTTGAACAAGGATGGATGGAATAATCTCCTGAAACACTTTCTAATTTGATGGCTAGGCAAGATATTCAAGAAAAAACCCAGACGTGTGTGTTTTTCTCTCCCTCTTTTTTTTTTTTTTTAAACATTATCACATTCTGAGCCATATTTTTCAGCAGACATTCCACTGATGAGAAAGATGTGCACTGTGCTAAGACACGTGCCAAACAACTGAAGCAGTGCACTTCTCTGAAAGTGTTACGTAAAGCATGAGATACAAAGCTATTGCACTTGCTTTGTTGTGCTGTAAACAACATTTACCTTATTCCAAGGCAAATTTATGTTAAAACCTTCTCCTTTTCCCAGACCCACAGCATCATATTCAGATTCTCTGAGTGACGGCCAGAATTCCTGATGTTCATAGCGATGCCAGGAAAAATACAGAACACTGAAAGATACAAAACCCAAATCCAACTGGACAAAAAGATTCCCAAACTGACTTTATATCCTGAACCTGGTGACTGTATTGACTGAAAGCAAGAAAATAGAATTGTCCTTTCTCCTCAGTTCTCTTAATGGACTTGGACTGTGAAACATGGTACAGTAGGTCCTATGCCAAAATTAACCTAAAAATTAACCTGCTAAAAATTTATTGTATGCATGCACTCCATTCAGACCACAGACAGGGCATTTTTCAGAAGAGCAGACTTGTTTCTAGAACCTACTTCTGTGGTTTTTCCAAAAACAATATAAAGCTCATGTATTTTAGCCAACTACTACTTGAATACTTTAACCGAGAAATTTGTGAATACAGAGAATAGATGTATTACCTGAATACTGGCACGAAGAGATCTTGCTACTGGCAAACCAAAGTAATCATATCGCTCATTTTGTGTTTGTTATTCTTTAAAGTAGAACAGATTTACATATTTCTCTTTTTTTGTTAATTTTCCCCTCTACTGTATAACAAGTAAAAAACAGTGACAAAAATAGCAAGAAGAATGTTTTGTAAGATTCTAGTTTTAGAAATTTAAGAAATCTTACTCTCTACAGAGGCAAGCAATCTTTAACCAGCTAACATTTAAAAAAAAAAAAAAATAAAAATCCTTCAAACCTTGGATCCTCTTCAAATATATATTGAGTTCCTTGCCCGTGGTGCACATCCCAGTCAACAATTAGGATTCTGCATAGATCAGTAAAAGAAAACATTCAGCAGAAGAACCAGAGCATCTTGATCAGAATAATGCTTTTCCAATCCAAAAGGTACAGGACACCCTGAAAGCTCTAGACATTAATCTAAACCAGTACAATGTCAAACTGTTATCTAAAGCCATACTTCGGTATGAAAAGCTTCTCTAGAGTCAACTACACACTTACCTCTGTAGACCATATTTCAGTTTTGCATATTCTGCTGCAATAGCAACATTGTTGAACAAACAGAACCCATTAGCTGCATTTCTCTGGCTGTGGTGACCTGGAGGTCTAAAACAAAGTTTTATATGGTTACTCACAACAAAAGAAATTTTGGTAAGAAGTGAAAACTTTTTTCACATATTTTCTTACCTCACTAAAGCCATTCCATTGCACACTTCTCCTGACATCACAGCATCCACCAGCTGCAAAGTTGCTCCTACTGCTAGTCTGGCACAGCGGTAAGTGTTCTGAAAAAGAGAAACTCACAGTTGTCATCACTCACTCATCTGCTTCTTTTAAACTAATCACACATGACACTTTTGCACCAACAGCAAATTGTCTTGACATAATTCTACCCAACTGAGGCTGTATGCAGATGGCTAAAAGTAGAATTTTACAACACAGTCTCCAATGTGCTTTCTACTAGCTTTACCTGTAATCACCATATTTATAAGGATGTTCTCTCTGGAGCAGTTAAGAAACATGAGATGGACATATTGAACTGACTAGTGGAATAACACAGCATCTTGGAAAATAAAGAATGAAACCTTACAGAAACAAAACACAGAAGATTTCACCTCCATTATCCGGCACAACATTTAAGAGCAACTATTACCAAAACGTGATTTGCAGGTCACTAATGGTCTACAGTGACATGAAGTGATAAAAATAGAGCCAAAATCTGAGTAGTGCACTACACTGGCATGATACAA
Organism: Cariama cristata; assembly: GCF_000690535.1. Taxonomy (NCBI): domain Eukaryota; kingdom Metazoa; phylum Chordata; class Aves; order Cariamiformes; family Cariamidae; genus Cariama; species Cariama cristata. Next base: position 4,178 of record NW_009622513.1, on the reverse strand, counting down.
TTACAGAATAGACGACAGGACACTTAACCAGTTTAAATTACAGCCTTATACTGAACTTGAAACAGATAATAATAATACCATAAATACATGCAAGTCTACTTAAATAGCAAAAAAATGTATTGCCAATTTTCCCCTACTTAGAAAAGTGCCACTCAGATGGAATAACACAAATACTTGTAACTCCCAATAGAGGAAGCAGTTTAACTTACACACCGGATGAAAGAAAAAAGCATCATAATTTCCAGAGACTCTTTTCAGTTCCTCTTCATTCATTGTCTGGGTGCTTTTTGCCACTTCCAAGTGTTCTGAACTGCAGAGGAGAGAGAGATGAACACAACACTTAACTAAGCAACTATAAAGGGTTTTTTTAATGCAAAATGTAATTAAAAGTAACAATATATGTTAAAAGGAGCTTTCTGTGATAGTCCAATAGGTACTCTGGAAAGTTAGTTGCAGGATACAGTGAAAAAAAAAAAAAAGAGCACTATGAAAGCAAGGGTTCTTGGATGTCTTAAGAATATGACATTCTTTTCCTTTTCCCAGTGGTAAGAGCAATTAGTCTTGCTTTCAAAAAAAGGCCCTTTGTTCATCATTACTTTGTAATCCATGCTACATATAGATACCATCCCAACAAGAACTAAACTAGGATCCTGACAGTCATCAGAGTGTGAATTATAACTCTGAGAATGGGCGTCTAGTCCTCCCTTATTCTGTGGAAAACAAGTATTTGAATGAATCCCTTATCAGGTGTGTACTAACTCCCTCTTTTCACTGGTTCAAGAGTGCAATAAATACTAAGACACAAGCATCAACGTTCCCCCAATTCTCTGTCACCGCTCTGCTGCCCTTGTATAGCAAGCTGGAAGTGGAAGCTGATGGCATCTACTCTCCCATCTGCGTCCTCTAGGCAGACAATGCTAAAGCAACCAGAACTTCACAACAAAATGAGACACATTAGTGCTGCCTAATGAAAATAAAGCTAAACAGTGGCTTCAAAATGAAGGCATTAACAGGAATAAAACCGTATGAACCTGAATGGTGTATAATTACTAGTTTAACTTCAGCAGCAGTCTTGTAACTGTGAACACAAACAAACCATTTTCATAGGAGTTATAAATTTGTTATACGTTTTTTAGAAATGAAAGAGCTCTATTTTCTCTAGCTTACCTATGGAAACCAAGACAAGACCTAGTGAAGTGATTTGTGCCCAGTCATCTAGCAGGAGCAACTCAACTGGAAATAGTGATCAAGCCTTTTCTGTACCCAATCAGCAATGTATTTAAGATGAAAATAAATTATATTGGTACACAGCACTAATTGCATTCTAACAAGCAAGTATGTTCTTAGGAAAAATACTCTTCTGGGATCTGAAAATTTAAGCGTGACTTGGGCTCAAGCTACGGTCCTCATCACAGCTGTCAGAGCCCTGGGTGCATCCCTTCCCTCCTGGGTTTGGCTGCTGGGTTCAGAAGCAGCAGAGGTAGTACAGCTGGTCACCTTGAAAGAGAGAGCTAGAAGGAACCTCAGCAGAGGCTCCCTCCAAACAGGTCTGCTAAGAAGTCTCAGCAGAGGCTCCCCCTCCTTCCCTTGGCACTTGCTTTTAAGATAAGGCTCTCGCCCTTGGCTACATTGCAGCTGTGTTGTATAGCCATGTCTGTGTGCGGCCATGAACCCGCTAACCTGGACCTGGACCCTGACCCGTGGATTGGCTCTCCAGCTTGACCTCAGACCTGCCATGTCACTACGGCCTTGTTGGGCAATCTAAACTCATGGCTGAATCCGGTTACCATCACTGGACCCATGCTGCTCGCCTCGCTTGGGCATTGTGGAATTGTGCCCTTGTCCATGAAGCCACTGCTTCTGGCTGCTTTGTCATCATGCTCTGCTCCCAACTCCCCTGGCCCTTCAGAGAAGGCTGCCCTTGCCACTCCCTGACAAGGGCAAATGAGCGCACAAGCCACATGCAGAATCACCCGCAGTTGGTTGCAGATTCATCACACTGAGGTGACCAATGCCAGAGCAGACTTCACTGCCATGAATTCAGAACTGGCAGGCTGCTATTCCTCTAAACTCCCCCCATCCTGCCCCAAATTAGCTGCGAAGTTTTTCTGTTTCATTCACTCTGTCTCAAAGATGCTTGGGAGAAAGAGGAGGCTATTATCTTTCTAAAGAATTACCCATTTTTCTACACTTTTTAAAGCCTTGTCCCAATTCTTATTAGAAGTTTACTTTTAATCCTATGTATAAATCAGCATTCATTGCTTAAGAACCCAAAGAGCGAGAATGGGGATTTAGTGGAATAGCAGAGTCATACTTCAGCACCTACACCGTACTCAACATTATTCATCTAAGTGTGACACATTTTCCATTGAAATTACTGGAAGTCACTGAGTTTTGGAGCAGACCTTTTCAAATAGAGCAAAATATGACCTGGAGGTATGAGATCTGTTATTTCATTGAATTAATCTGAACGGTGATGAAAGTAAGTTTCAGACCTGTGAACCAACAGGATCTCCTCCTCGCTTCCTTCTCTGGCAGGCACATGGACACATCTTTCCACAAGCTGGTAACGTTTAAGCTGCTCATAGGAGGATGAAAGTCTTTCTGGCACTTCAATATCACAAACAGGACTAAAAATAAGCAATAATCATATTAGTATAATACCATACCAGCACAGCTAACAAATACGCTTCATAATGCCTAGCTTTTAACTTCCCATTGTAAGAAGATTCATTACACTCATAGAGGGACATGCGAGAGTAAAAGAAAACGAAAATCTTGAAATACTTTTTGTTTTGGAATTGAGCCAAAAGTTGGTTCTAAAATACGCAGGCAGAAAAACATTCCTGGTTCTTAAATAAAAAAGAAACACAATAGCATCATTTTTTTGTTTCCTCTCTCACCACTGAAAGTAGCAATGCTTAACTACAGACACAGGAATGCTGAAATGAAAAGCTGTAGATTACAGTGAAGGTGAACAGAGGAAGGTTTGGTTTGGGAGAGAAGACAACAGTTACTCTGAGCACTGCAAAGGTACTGGTCTAATTTATGTAAGTGGCATATACCAATTTCTAACTGAATTTAATCGATGCGTTTCAGCTGAGTGAGTATACCTACATATTTTTCCAAAGATCAATGATACTTTCGCTTTCTAAACAGTTTAATTAGCTCCAAATACTTTATTTAGGGGGCTACTCAGATGCCTCAAGCTAACACTTGTTGTTAAGGCCTACCAGACTGGAGGCCTACAGCTTCTCAAATTCAGCTTCAGATTATCATTACGGCATCTGGATACAAATTGGAAATAAAAATTTTTTTCTTCTCCAAAAGGAAAGACTTTGTATTTACTAGGAGAATGACATGGTATCTGTCATTAGGTATTTCCTATTACATTTACAAAAACTGCATTTGTTTGGCACTTCTCTCAGAAGTCCTAATAAGAATCTGTTCATAAAAACTACAGCAGTGACTTACTCACTCCAAAGTAGTTTGTGAGTAGTCATCTCCTCATCATAGATCAGCGCTGTTCCTGAAGCCATTGCTACAGACAGAACAAAACAAAAATCCCAAGACACACGTTTCAGGCAAGAAGTAAACATATCTTAGAACAAACTTAATATTATACTAGCTGGTGGGAATATAAGTACACAGCGTATCTGCTTGCATGACAACTTTGCACTTTAGACTTTGTACTTGGAGAACAAAAGCAAAGAAAATCATTTAGGACTCCTGACAAGACCAAGGAGCAAGGCAGCAGGGCAAAGCCAACCGCACAGACCTTGAAACGCAGTCAGGATTCCCGACTATCCGCATGTTCAAAACCTCGGCACAGGTTATTTCGGGTGTAGGTGAAAGGGTTACGCCACCTCTC
>NW_009622513.1:0-242 GCF_000690535.1 Cariama cristata | reverse complement strand
CCCCGTCATCCCCCCCCCCCCCCCCTGCCACAGCTCACGTGAAAGGAAACAGCTACTTCAGAAAACTCAAGTTATAAAGCCCCAAAGTATGAAAAATAGGACAATATATACACCACGGATAAAGCACTTATAGGGATCTGTTGTGTTTAAAACTTTACCGGTGCTTCAAGAGAGATATTTAAGAGAAACAAAGAAAGCGATGCGAAGGAAAAGGATTCAAGCGCACAGCTGGCCGCTAGGCC
>NW_009622512.1:45379-63888 GCF_000690535.1 Cariama cristata | reverse complement strand
CGGCCCAGCCTTAAACGGTGACACATGGGTTGAAAAACTTCTCTGAAAGTTGCTCAGAATGGTCTCTCTTTCTCAAGACTTCTGACATTTTTGCTTCAAGTCAGAACACTAGTTTTGTAGTCGGCTAGACCTTTGTAGTTTGGTGTTTTGTTTTGTTTTTCTTTTTCTGAAACAAAGAGCAGTGAGTATTGCACTAGCCTTTGCACACATTTCCAGCACACCAGTTCAGTCTCTGTACTGACCGCTTCCATGATCCAGAGATCGCAGTTTCGAATTCCTCTCCATGTACATTGTGTCCTGGCTTCATGGTGAAACCCTGGAAGACAGCACAAAAAAAGCAGCCCAGGTTTACACCCCATGAGCACTCCAGCCAGGTGCCTGTCAGGGTGAGGGGCTGATAAGCCCCTGACTGCATCGCAGGCTACATCAGCAGGTAAGTGCGACTGCAGCCCTTCTCCCACGCTTTATGAGCACTCCGGACCCAGAGCAGGCAGCCCAGATTTCCCAGTGATTTGCTTACCAATAACCTGTCTGTGGTGTACATCATTAAATACAATTTCCGAGGGAAATTCTTTGAGGTGTCTCTGTGATAGAGATAGGCAACTGTAATATCCTTCCTTCCTTTGTCCCGCAAAGGCTTGTTGCTCTCCACGAGCCATGTATCCGTTGTGAGCTTTGCTGCCATTTGCTTTTGCTCAGGCTTGTACATTGCTGATGCTTAATTTCCTGGCCTAGGCAGAACCACAAATTAAGGAGACCGTTACATATTTTTGTATTGTTGTTGCCAGCAAAAGAGTGTTACTACTGCTATATCTGCAAATAAACCAAAGCCCACGCACACACTCAAGCACTGGCCCGTAGTCATCTGCACCTCTAAACTGTCAGCACAGGCCCTGGCATGGCTTGGGGGCAGCAGCCAAATTTCACTGTCCTCCTGAGGCTGGAGCCTGGAAGCAGCTGGCCAGCCCTCTCCCCTAAGGCATCTGTTTAGGTGTAAAACCGTCTCCTCTGAATAACATGCATCAGGCCTTTCATCAGGCATAGAGAAAAAATGCGATCCTTGCCCATGGGAGAGTTTAATGTCAGTGAGAGCAGACCGTGGCAGTCAATACCATTTCCTTCTGGCTCCCTGTTTGCTCTGTGGGTACTTCTTGGGTGTTGAAAAGGCTGAAGCAGGATAGCAGATAGGCAGGCTGGCAGGGGGCCTACCTCCTTTCTCCTGGCAGCTGTCACTCTGCTGCAGGTGGTGGAGCCCTGTTGGGAAAGGGCTGCCAGCATCTTCCCTGAGCGCTGAGATGGAGAAACATTTTGGGGCTCAAGTCAGGGTGCGCAGAGCCAGGGCGTCACGGGAACGTCTGGCAGATCAGGTTTTCTCAGGGATCCAGAGGCACAGTGCGGTGTTTGCTATAGCTATAGTTTCTGGCATAACTTCTCCTGGACAATCAGCAGGGGGAAAAAGTTGTTTGGGAAAGTTGTTTACAAAAGTTGTTTACAGTTGTTCTGGGTTCTCTTACTCAAAAGAGCTGAATTTTCACTGTCAGCAAAATTACCGCATTCCAGTTTGTGTTCTTATGAGACTTAACTTTAGAGACAGAAAGACCTTGGGATATTTTTGGTAGGTTTATTTTAGGAAAGGTGCAAGCAGATCTACCCCAAGGTTCTGGCCAATGTGATACCCCATCACCAAAGCAAATATATTGTAACAGGAGCTCAGAGGCCAGGGCACGTAAAGAAAACCAGACCAGATCTGCAGCCAAGGAGAAACCTAATGAGTTCTGACAGACAGGATATCAGCACGTTGGAGAGAATGACACACAGAGAGGGCCAGCCAAAATAAGGAAGGTCAAAAAAAGACAAAAATATGATAAAACATTGTGAAAGACAAAGAGTGATTACTGCGTTAGATCTAAGCAATAGAAAGTGGAGTAAAATACAACTGTATTCCATGGATATATTTATAAAATATTTCTGGATATCTGTAGTGGTCCCAGCTTCCTATTTTGCTGTCTGAGCGTTAGCTCTTCACTAGCAAAGTTATATAAGGGAGAAAGAAATAAGATTAGTTTGGAAGGTCATAGCTAAGTAGATGATTTTGGTACTAAATTTGAAGAATGATATGACTTTAGTGATGTCTTTTTTTTTTTAACAGTCATTTTCATCTTGAAATTACAAACTAATATAACATTTAGTCTCACACCAGCTAGCTGGATATGTTTTATCAGTTTAGTTTTCAGTTACTGCATGAGAACCAAAGCATTCACTGTACCTGCAACACTGAATTAAGGAAATAATCATTCCAAGCTGATACAATGTTGGAGATAAAAAAAATATTTCATGATACCAGCTAACCTGCCCTGATACACCCAAGTCTATAGCCCCTGACTAACTTTCACTCTTTGCAGAAAGTCCGAGATCTTTGTAGTGTTCCTGAAAACCAAAAGGTTCAGACTCAGTTTTCTGAAACGAGCAGGAACATCCTTACAGGCTACTGAAATCCAGGTACTCTCTATGCAGAGGCTTAGGGTTAACCAAAGTGCAAACTGCTGTTTCTCATCTATGTCCTACCTCACAGTCTAACCGCTGCTGTTCCCATTTTGTTGCTTGATTCTTAGAGACTTCAAGTGTCTTCCAGGTTCATGTCAGTCATTTTACCTCAGCCATAAATCAGGATGCAGAACACTTGTCTTTCCATCTTGTGGCTTCCTATCAGCAATCAAGAAAGAGCATGTGAGATATGGAATCCTACTAGAAGTTAGGAAAAAACAGATGGCGGGATTTCTGTCCATGGACTTCATGTGCTTAATTGCAGCACACAGGCAACTAATCCATAAAAATGTCAGGGAAGGTGAAGGGAAGGTGCTCACAGACTAAAGTATTAGAGCAGCTTGATAGCTTCCAGTGGTCAACTGAAGAGAGTCACTGAAGACAGGCAACAAATGTAGGTTTCATTTGCAGGGTAGATAATGGACTAAATTTCAGGTTCTAACACTTGAACAATTATAGTTTATTAGTATCAAAAGTGAGAAGAAAATGATGGTTAATTTCTAGAAAAGTTTTATTATGGAGGTAAGGTGATGCTCTGAGATATTAAGAGTTTTTGACACATTCAGGTTATTGTGGGAATAAGATGAACGGCACTCTGTCTTGATAAGCTCAAACTGAATTGCTTGAATGTGTTTAACAGTGGACCCATCTTATACTCCTCTTGCTTATTAAATATTTTTTTTTGAGATAATGCTAGCATTAACCAGTTCCCATTTATTGATGTCATTTACTGTCAGAAAGGACCTGGGGATCCTCATGGACAACATGCTGAGTCAGCAGTGCACCCTTGTGGTGAAGAAGGCCAAAGAATACTGAAACTGCATAAGCAAGAGTGAAGCCAGCAGGTAGAAGTGTTTTCCTCCGCCTCTATTCAGCACTGTCGAAATTGTATGAAGAGCACTGTGTCCAGTTTTGTGACTCCACTGAGAAAGACATTGGCATACTGGAGCAATTCCAGCAGAGGGTCACCAAGACGGTTAGGGAGCTGAGCACATCACACGCAAGGAACAGCTGAGCTAACTATTTGTGCTGCGTTTAGAGGGGAAGGATAAGAGAAGGATCTTGTTGCTTTCTTCAACTGCTTAAAGGGAAGGTTTGTTAAAAATGGAGACAGATGCTTCTTGGGGGTAAAAGTAACAGGATGAGACGCAATAGACAGGAGTTGCAATGTGAAGTTCTAATTAATTGTTAGGGAAAAAAATGCAATTAATGAGACTGCTGAGAGACTTCATTGAATTGCAAACTTCAGAAATATTTAAATCTTAACTGGTCAAGTCCTTAAGTAATGTGATCTAAGTTGACTCTGCTTTGAGGTTTGGACCAGACGGTCCCTTCCAACCTATAAAATTCTGTAATTCTATGATGCTGCTAACTGATGCCTGCAGAAAAAAAAATATTCTTCCTCACCTCAATGAGGACAGACTATTTAGAGACCTTTTTTTTTAAAGCAGTAAGTCAAATTCTCTAGTGATATGGCTGCATAAAAGAAAGGAATTGCATTGAATGTTCCTGAAATCTATGTAGATCAAGTACCAATTTTATAAGTGGATAAATATTATGTTGGAAAAATATTTGTCTAGGACAGTGTGATGTGGCACAGTTCCTTATCTAAAGATAGTGTTTAAACCCTAGATGTATTTACTGTTTTGTTTGGCCAATCAAGGTTTAAATATATTAGCAAAGTTGTGTTTAACCTGCTTTTAAATATAATTTCTTATGTATGTTATTTCAGTAAGTCTGGATTGTGATATCTCAGAAAATTCTTTCAGAATTCAAAATGCACCAAAACCTAATCTTCAATTTAGCCTCAAGCTCAGAAACAATAATGTGCACATTTTTACTGCAATTGTTCTTCCATAATTTATAGTGAATGTAATTGGACTAAGACTCTCATAATAATGTGAACAGATGTCTTGACTTGTAATATGTTGTTCCATATTAGATGCTATTTTTATTACCATTGAAATAGGCTTTTATTGCATATCTCCTTCCCTTGAACAATGAAACAATTTAGAAGTCCAGGAGCAGTATCCAACAGATAAAACAAATACAGATGGGAAGCAGAAAAATTTTATGTATCTCCATTAGAGAGAGAAGCCCTAACTTTATGAATAAAGTGTTTTACTTTGGAGAATGATGCTATCTCCTCAACATTTCCTGTTACAAAATCAACAGCACTTTACAAGATAAAACATCCAAACCAACAAGGGTTATCATTGTCCACTGGATATTTTTGATGAATGATTTTTGTCTTGACAAAAAAATCCATTGTCAGTCATAGAAGCTTTAGTGAAAAGGACCAGACAAACAGTCATTTAAAATTTTAATAAGACTTGAATCCATACCTAAACAAATTCAATATTGCTAGTATCAAGGAGGGGAATACCTTAGTCTATTTTAGAAGGTGTTGGCAGCAGAGGGGGGGAAACAAGTAACTTCAGACTCTATCTTCTGCAGTGATGCATAGATTTACCTAAATCAGATAGGATTTGGTGCCTGCTTCCCACTAGAGAACTTCATAATTGCAGTTCATCTCAGTGTAATTAAATTCTTCCATTTGACAGGTCCACAGAGGTTTTCTATATTAGGTAAAATAAGATCTCTGGATGCAGACGTAGATTCCCTCAAAAGTAACACTGGGTCAGTGCTGAGCTGAACCACTCCCTAGTTGCCTATAGCACTGCCAAGAACCAATGTACTCTTCACATCTATGGGACACCACAGCACATCGTTCCAGTGCATTTGGTGAATTCTCCTGTCTTGCCATACACTGTGAGAGAAGGGAATTGCTGACACGCAGTGAGCTGTTGCCAGAAGGAAAGTAGTAAAACCATTATTAGGTTTTTCATAGGGAAACCCTTTGGGTATTGTTTTCAGAGAGATAAGAAATTCATTTAATTACTGAAATCACTTATCCAGAACATGTTCCTATCTGTAGCACAGCAGAACTAGGTAAATGCTTATCTCCTGCTGTGGCAGCTCAGTGAATCAGAACGGTCAATCTCTCTACTCTTCATTCCTGCACCTACTATGCATCCCCAAAGCTGTCACAACAAAGCAACTTTAAAGAGAATGGGGCAATTTGGAAAGAGATTGAGAGGGCTAGAAGAACGGCTGCCTGGGCAAGACACCAGAACTACTGAAAGCAAGATAATGAATGGGTGCTGATCCTGAGAAAGCACAAGGAGCGTGCATGCGGAGTGCCACCAGTAGAGCTCTGGACAGGTAAAACACCTACCAGGAACGATGGACTCTCTGTCTCTTCTTGCTTTACCTGCGATCTAGAAAAATATTAGCACTTCTCATTTCAGAAGCAGGTAGAGTTAACAAGTATGTCATTCATACGGATGCTTTGAAAACATATTAACTAGAGTTTGTACAGTGCTTTGAATCTGTGAAGTCAACAATTTCTCTTTGATCCATTAATATTACAATTTAGTGGGAACAAGGAAGAAACATCTTTAGTAGTGTTGCCCTAGAGCTGGCAGAAGCACTCATCAGTATCTATGAACAGATGGCAAGCTCAATAAATAATATTAAAGCCAATTTAAGAGAATGCAAGATTTTTAGGACAAGGGTGTTCTGATCCCCTTGCCCTTTCTCCAGCTTTACTTTTTTTGACTCTTTCTTCCTTCCTTTGCTTTCATTTTCTATCGCTCATGCTAATTTTATTTGGATTTTTTTTCTCCTAAGGCTCTTTTTCCTTTGCATATTTTCCCTGTTGGGAGACTGGGGCAGGATGGTACTTGGTGTTATAAATAAGGGAAGGAGCCAATAAGGACAGTGGCAGATAGCAGATGCTTAGAGAATACTCTTATAATCTGTCCCCAAATGACAGTTGCCTATTTAAAAAAAACTTTTAAAGAATGCTACTTGACTAACTGAGTGGTGAATAAAAATTATAATGAGGCACAGTGGCTGTTCACAGACAAATGCTGTTCAGATTTTGGCACCTCAGGAGTCCTTTCCAAGTTGCCCCCTGTGGTGGTGCAGCACCCCCGGACCACTTTGAAGTTTCAGGATAAGCCTTGCATGGTCCCATCGTGCGGTTATCTTGGACTGAGGTGTCAGGCACCCTCTGGCCACACCTGGGCCATCTTCGACCTGAATGGTGTACCAGAATGACTCAGCACGAATTGTGGCCAGAATGGAAAATACTGACCAAAAGTCAAACATCTCGAGACCCTATAAATAGTGATCCAAAGTGTGACCCTTTGAACTCTCCAGGACTGCAGCGGGCTGTGTGACCCAGTATGTCCCCCTGAATTGGGACGCCTATCAGGGTAAATTTTGCAAGAATTGACAGATTGTCTGTTGATGATTTCATGAGGACTCAAGGGCCTGATCTCTCACGGTTCACTGACCATCCGTTCACAAATGTCAACAAATAAAGTGAATAATTCATGAAACTCACAAAACGGAAATTTTGGTCACAGGTTAACCTCTGTGCGTGTGTGCAGTTTGACTCAGAACTGCTTGTCTGTCTGTCTGTGTGTGTATGTGATGTGATTTAACCTCCGTCTGTGTGTGCAATCCTGCTGTAAGTTTTGGGTGACCTTGCCATTCTCGTATCTTTGACTAAGTCGCTATCTTGATTGTAACAAATTCCATTGAATCCCTCTTAAATTGGCTGATGATTAAATGCTGCTAAGAATTACACACCCTAATCTTGTGCAAAATATTAATAAATTCTAAATTTCTGCTAAGCCAAAACCATATTAAAAAAATCATATTTGCAACAGTAATATAAAGGATTGATTGTACACATATAATCCTTTAGACATAAACTGTTGAACAAGTCGGGGACTAGGAGTGCATCGTAGTAGATCCGCACCTATTCTCCTCTCAGAGAAGGAGTTTAGAAAGCAAGGAGGTCCTCTCTGAACTTCGTGACTCAACGGGAGGGCCTTCTTGACAAGTTTGTCTGACCCTGTCCTCTACATAGCAAATAATCAATTTTGTTAAGTCACTGTCGCAGTTAATATCAAACTTTTTAAAACTGCTGATTCAAACATATAGCTACTTCTCTCTTATGAGTGAAGTGCATCACTCCATCTGAGACACCCCTGTAGATGTTTTTTTTTGCCTGAGCTCCACCAAAAAGTGGTGCTAAGGAGGTAACGTCCTGTCTGATGAAATACACAAAAGGGTGAAGCATATTAAAGAAAACTGAATAGTTTTAGGTATTCTACCTCTCCTCTGCTACAGTGTCAGTTGCAATACACCCTCATGAACCTATGAATTTCTCTTACCAACTTTTTTCACTACATGCAATTTTTGATCTGATGTGCTGTATATACTTAAAAACTCAGTTTTATTGGCACAAAATGTTAAGAGCAATAGAGTCTAGTCACCTAAACTTTTAATTCTAAACTGTTGTACAGCAACATAAACATTTGGTATAGACCATTAAGACTGCAACTGGTATCCTGTAGTGTGTAGGATCTTGTGTAAGATCTTTGCTTGGTCATACTGGCAAGCTGTAAACAAAGTCTGCTTGGAGGGCTTCAGTAAACAGAGTGATGCAAAGTACAAAAGGAAAAGAAATACTGCCAGATCCTGTAGTCCTTTCAGGGTCACATGATTTTTGGCTGGAGCTGATACCAGTTTTGTGTGGAAAAATTCAGTCCTTCACAAAGGCCAGCCCTGATTTGCAGTTTCCTCTTAGCAGAGTTTTCCTCCTCCAATAAGTGGAGAACACTGGCACCTTTTTTCACGGAAAGGAAGGTAATCAATCAGAGCTATTGCAGCCTGATCTCAGGATAGTTCTGGGCTTTAGAACAAGTTTTTTCTAACAAAAAAGTTTTTTCTGAAAAAGCATTTTACTGGCCATTACTCTATTAATGGGATAAAGACCAACTCAGCTATCTTATTTTAAGGCATATATCCAAATATTCATGAGACAGAGGAGGGCTTGCAAGAGTGGAGAAGTGATGAGAACTAATGAAAAGGGATAGGAAACTTTCACAGCCGTGCAACAGTGGATTGCAATACATAGTAATACTACAAGTAAAGCTGCTAAAGTGGTATTCTCTTCATTCCTATATATACATGCTGATTCTAATTGTGAATATATTATAAAGAAATACAAATAACAACTATGTATATACTTTCCTAAATACAAAAAAAGTAATTGAAAAATACATTTGAATTACCTCTTACATGCCTACATTTTGTTTCTCAGTGCATGGCTCTGTGTTTTCGGTTACCAGAGTGCTCTTCTAACAGCCTGAAAGGTAAAAACTCTTTTGTCATTTACATGACAGCAAAGTTATTCTAAACTGAAGACCTGAAGGAGGAAGCTTTTGTGCAGTCTTCCCCTGCCTAAGGGGGTGGCATGGAGTATGGAGCTAGGGTCTGCTCAGGGTGCCCCCAAAAGGCCATCAATCACAAAGTGCAACAGGGATCATTTTGGTTGAACATAAGGAAGAAAATCTTCAGAGGGAGTCCAGCTTAGCCTGGGATGAGGTTGTCTGGAGAGGTAATACTATCTTCACCCTTGGATATTGTGCTGGTTTTGGCTGGGATAGAGTTAATTTTCTTCACAGTAGCTAGCATGAGGCTGTGTTTTGGATTTGTACTGGAAACAGCATTGATAATACAGGAGTGTGTTAGTCATTGCTGAGCAGGGCTTACACAGAGTCAAGGCCTTTTCTGCCTCGCACCCCACCCCACCAGCGAGGAGGCTGGGGGTGCACAAGGAGTTGGTGGGAGGGGACACAGCTGGGACAGCTGACTCCAACTGACCAAAGGGATATTCCATGCCGTATGACATCACGCTCAGCATGTAAAGCTGGGGGAAGAAGAAGGAAGGGATGACATTCAGACTGATGGTGTTTGTCTTCCTGTCACCAAAACAAAACTCTCTAACACTATAATTTTAGTATTAGAAACCAGGCAATACTTTATTTCGGTGCTGGGTGTGTTGGGGATCACTCCTTCTAACACACACACACACGCAAAGTTTCAAAGTTATTATTTATCTAAACAAATCATACATACTCATGATAATTCCAGGAATTCTCCTCCCCTTCTCAGAAAGAATTTATACATGCAAAGCAGTATATTTTATAGTCAAGTATGAGCATACAGTTTGGGGAATGGTCTTCAGAGGGTCTCTGGTGGTCGTTTGGGGAATAGCCCCTTTCTCATTTTATCCTTTTATGGTTATAAGTCACCTAAGGACATGACTTGAGGGTTGGCGCGCATCCTCCTGGCGTGGTCAAACTACTTGTGATCAGGTGTACACAGGTGTTCCTATTGATATGGATGTTTCTTTACTGTTGAGCAACCTTAAATAATACTCTTGGTCACATTTGAGCAATCTTAAACAATGCACTTTCTTTAGCTGTCTATGTCATTCCCAAGTAATTGTTACGCATGATGGAACCCTGCTTTGCTGGAGATGGCTGAACATCTGCCTGCCCATGGGAAGCAGTGAAATTGTAGTAGTGTTTTGCTTTGCTTGTCTGCACAGATTTTGCTTTACCTATTAAACTGTCTTCATCTCAACCAATGCACTTTCTCACTTTTACCATTCCAGTTCTCTCCCCCATCCCACTGGGGTGAGGAGTGAGCAAGCAGCTGTGTGGGGCTTAGCTGCTGTCTGGGGTTAAACCATGACAGATATATTCCAAACTCACCAGCACAAGCTGAACAACCCAATTTAGCTTTGAAGGTAGCCCTGCTTGGAGGTCCCTTCCCATCCAAACTTTTGTGCAATCCTATGCAATGCTATTTAATTCAACGACAAGAAGAAAGGTTTAAATTGACTTTGCACAGGTATCCTCTCCTTTCAGCAATACAAAGTCTGAAAGAGACTCGGGGATGATAGTAAATTGGAAAACGTGCAGTGTGGTGTGCTAAGTTTTGTTTGGCATATGAAGAGGAACTACATTGCACCCCAGGAACAGAATAGGCACTCTTTAAGTAATTGTTAAGCAACCAAATACTCTATGTGCTATTCGTTACCAAGTGTTGACATCCTGGAGAGAGTTGAAAATGGAGAAGTTAAAATGATCTCACTTCTGAAAAGATACATGACAAAATAAAGCAATAACAGCCGATACATCTTATTTAAAAGGCATGACTTTATTCTGCAAGTAGTTGAAACACAGTAACACCAAAAAAAGAGAAGCGCTAATAAGGATAAAGAAGATGTAGTTAAAATAAAAGAAGAGAAATTTAGATTGCAGTGCAGAAAACCTTCTAGCAGTGAAATATAGTATTGGCCAACAGATTTTGTTTTAACTCTGACAGAATTTGAATAAGTGTATAATGAGAGCTGCTTTTTTTGTTGGAAGGGACCTAGAGTAATTTAACTACTTTCTAGCACTATATTCAATTAGCCAATTAATTTTTAGTGCACCACACTCGAACAATGAACTGCATAATACTCCATAGCCCATCTCCTTTTATAGCAATCTGTGTGCACTCTTCTGCTTCTTCAAAAACAACAGAATTACTTTTTAGGAAGAAAAAATGCCTGAGCTTAATAGCACTTTCTCAAAAAGCAAAATAAAGACACTTATATATAATGAATAATAGAAAGAGAAATATAATCTGGGATTTCTGTGTTCATATTTGAACAACTGTAAATAAAGGATGGGTAAATGATGATAGAATCATGTATCATATTCAGGGAAGTTACTATGTACTATTTAAAGCTGAACAACCATAAGCTTCTGTCAGAAATATTTAGGCATACCAAGGTGTTTTTTTTTTTTTAAAAAAAATTTATTTTAGTTGGCAATGATATTATCTGGTTTATCCATGCCCAGTAATTTTTGAACATATGGGTAACAGTTCATATATTTTTAACAGTTGGAGTGGTGTTGTATTAGATGAAACTATACTGTTTTTTCTTGCATCGACTTGAACATCGTTATCTCCTTGTCCATAGTGCAAAGTTTTTAACTTCTGACCAACCATCCTAAACGTAAATGGGAGCATTTCCCAGCGTCAAAGGATATGATTAAGTTCTTATGCTTTTCTAATTGCCTGTCTCATTACGTGAGGAGATGGAAAATACTGCAAGCTTTTAAGAATTATCAATAAATCTAATCTATGCTGTAAACTACTAAAGTTTGAATGCATGTTATCTTGACCACCTGTTATCCCATTGGAATAAACAAAAATGTGTTTTTACCATGCATATAGAATGTACTTCTTATTTATTTCAGGTGTTTTGGTCTTCCTGGCTCCCCAAGAGTCTTTGCTACCTTAACAGAGGTATTATTCTGCATTATTCTGTCCATCTTTTTATCTTTGAAAATGTGAAGTAAATAGTCTACTAACAAGCTTATAAGAAAAAAAGGTTGAGTGATTCCCTTTTTAACATACAGACTACAATATAAACAATCAAGGACACAATTACTGTAGAAATATTTCCTGACAAGAATGTTGAGTAATGCAGTCTTGGAGTATTAATGATGTTCCGTGTGCATGTGCACATATTCACGTGTGATATAAAAGGCCACAGGTGTATTTTTTAAATCTGCTTTTGAGAGTTTCACAGAATGGAAATTCAAATGCTCACACGGGTGAAAATTCATACTATGGCCATAATCTAATTCAGTTGATTAGGATGCTGCTTTAGCTGTAACAGCATTAATATTCTGTGCCACTATTAAATTAACACAAAAATCAAACTAAATGAAAATATAATATAATTAACATTAACACATTTGAGACCCAGCCCCCATTGCTGAATTATCCAGATCAGCTGTAGTCTATTGATTATAACCATTAATCACAATCTGGCATATTTTTATTTTGTTATCTCAGAGCTGCATCCTTCTTTTAATCTCATGAACTTTTATTCTGGGAATTTTTCTGCTGGTTCAGTTGCATCATTCCTATCTTAAATTTTAGAACAATTTTATATCCCTGAATTGGATTCATGGTAAAATGTCTTGATACTATGTGTGCTAAGATGGAAATGGTCCAGAAATAATAAATTGGTGATAAGTAGTTTTTCTACAGTTGTGTTATTTTTTCTCTGTCTCTCCTGTATCCTCATCACTTCTTGTTTCTACTGATTCTCTCTCTGCCTTCCATCTCCTGAAGCACTCAAAAAGGATTTCTTGTTAGTTTTGGTGCCTTTTAAAAATTAATATCCGTCCACCGTATGGACAGTCTAAGGGTGCTTTTACATTTAGTCAAGCAGTATTTATCATCCTTCCTATTTTCCTCATTTATGAAGGATCATAGTGGTCCTTGCTTTTACTTTTCTCTCTTATACCACTGTTGAGCCACACTAGCTCCTTTCTGGCCTTTCTGAAGTTCTTTCCAGTAAGTGGCATGCATTCTGTATTTCCAATGCGATGTTCAGAACGTTTTCCATGGTGCC
Source organism: Cariama cristata (assembly GCF_000690535.1). Taxonomy (NCBI): domain Eukaryota; kingdom Metazoa; phylum Chordata; class Aves; order Cariamiformes; family Cariamidae; genus Cariama; species Cariama cristata. The sequence continues at coordinate 50,993 of NW_009622512.1, read as the reverse complement.
TGGGAGGGTGATTTATTTCATTGACAACCCCTTTTTAAAAAATCATAGAAGCATAGAATCATAGAATCATTATGGTTGGAAGAGAGCTCAAAGATCATCAAGTCCAACCGTATACTTGATGCCACCATGCCCACTAAACCATGTCTTAAAGCGCCACATCTAAATGTTTTTTGAACACCTCCAGGGATGGTGACTCCACCACCTCCCTGGGGAGCCCGTTCCAATGCCTAACAACTCTAACAGTGAAGAAGTTCTTTCTAATGTCCAGCCTGAACCTCCCCTGGCGCAACTCGAGACCGTTTCCTCTTGTCCTATCAATAATAGACTCAGAGAAGGATTTAGGCTGCAAGTTCATCTTGTAGAGTCACCTGCTCCAAGCAGAGCTAACTACAAAGCTAGATCAGGTTGGCCAAGACTTTGTCCTTCCAAGGCCTAAAAGATTTCAAGGATGGTGATTCTATCACTTCTCTGGGCAGTGCTTAAACCTGCTTTTAGTAAAGATTTCTTTCCCCCAATCAAAATTTCCCCTGCTACTACTTGTGGCTGTTGTCACCCATCCTTTTGCTGCCCTGTGAGAAGTTCTCTTCTGTTGATGGCATCCCTCTTGAAACCGAATGGATGCAGTGGATATCTTTGTTGCTCCCATACTCTGCGTAGGTTACGACCACTGTCGTAGGGCGACTGCTCAACAGTAATATTCAGATTACTGGCTCAGAACCAGGCCAAGAGAGGTCGATGGTATCTAAATATTAGTCATAATCCATGACATTTAAGTAGACTATACGGTCTATTGTGTTTCCTGAGGGTGCTGATGACCTTTAGTGTGCCTAAGTAAAGTGTCTGGTCAATACATATTTGAACAAAATAATCCTCCCTCTAACTAAAACAAGCCCATAGCTCTCATTTTAAATAGTTTCCTTTCACAGAAAAAGCAGTAATTCCTTAAACGCAACCTTTCCCCCTCCTGTTTTTGCAAATGCAAGTATATTTATTGCTGTATTGCAGGTAGTAAAAGTATCCGAAGAGAAAGACAACAGACCATATTTTAAATATCCAGAAATAAATAAGCTGGATCAATATACTGTAACAGATTGTTTTACTCATTAGAAGGTAAAAATAAAAAAGAAACTTGTCAATCTACCAAAAATCTAGCCTTTCAATAAGGATATAATTGGAACATGCTGTCAAAAACAACTTTGAAATTAAATTCACAGCAGCTGGTACTCAATACATTTCATGACAGGTCATCAAAGATAAAAATTTACCTCTACGTGTTACTTCTTTCATCTCTGTCAGATATTTCAAAATGTCCAGGATTTTTAAAGCAATATTAACTCTTTCAGGTTAGAACAGCACACAAATTTTGCCTTTATCTTAATTGGAGTCTTTTCCTTTTCAGGAAAAATGGAAACGCCTTCATTAAGAGGAATACTTCACTCTAACATTCGCTACAGCGAGTCACAATCCTTTCCTAACCCACCCCTTATAGCCTTGACTAGTCCTTAGCTTTGTTGTAGCTTTTTAGTAGCAAATTATCTCTTCAGTAATAGATGATTTGCTTTCTTCACTATAAATAATATGCAATATTTAGCAATATTTTCTATCAATCAACAGACTCTGGATACTGTCTTATGTGTGAATGTTTCTTAAGCACCCAAACATACAAATCCAGGGATATTTAGAAAGATAGAGGATAGTATTAACAATTAGATCTGATGAAGACCACTGCATTTCTGGTCTGCTGCTCACTATTAAAAAAATTATCACCTTTTCATAATACCCTCATTTCAAAGGAACAACAAACGATGGTTTCTTTTCCACATGGAAAAGTCTCTTTTGATATTTCCTACCCTTCCAGAAACCCAAAAGAATTGTATAAAATGCCTCAGGTGATTAGTTTCCTCATTTGAGATAATCCACACTTTCAGACAAAATCATGTCTCAAGGGTGAGTATACCTCCACTACGCTAAACTAGCAGTGGTGATTTTAAAGAAGAGTGTGACTTCTGACAGTGACTACACATGCCCAGACCATTGCTTGAAATTGGAAAGCTGGAACTAGAGAGAAAAGAAGTCCTGCTCCCCATGGGCAACTGTCATGAGTCTGTTAGAAGATCGCTAGAAGACCAACTGATCAGGAGGTTTTCATATGCTTCACTCTTCTATCATCAAGGTTGTTGAATGACTAAAACTTGCCTGCTACCTATTTTCTTATTCACACTCTTGTGTTTTGTACCCACTTCCACTTTGTGCTGCATCACGTTTAGTCATCCATTTTGTCATTTGCAAAAAAACATAGCAGTGGGGAGGACACGTTACAAAAGTGTTTAAGAATGAGAGCTAGCAACTGAGGACTGCTTGGATCAGGAGACTGTACAAGACCTCCAGAGGTCCCTTCTAGCATAACTCTTCCTGTGATTTTATGAAAGTGTAGAATAGAAAACTATTTCAAAGTATAAGGTCAGGCCAGGACTCCCAACTGAACTTGCTGCAATTAATTACTCATAATTGGATGGGTTATGGCAAATTAGGGCTGTCATGTTGCTGTGGTTTTTTTTTTTTTTTAATCTTGAAAAATTCAAGTGGTTGCTCCTGTCACTGCTGCCTTGTTGTGTGAAAGGGTGAGAAGCAATGGGTAGGGTTGGGAAAAAGACATTGCAACCACACCCCTATTCTGTAGTCATGTCAGGGCACCAAGGTTCATAAGGGAAGGTGTAATCTCAAAGAATTACTGTAGACTTGTAAGCCTTCAGAAAAACTGAAGTCTTTACTAGTGAACTGAGGCCTTACTATCCAGGCTCTTTTTATGAGTAAATTAGCAAAACCACAGTGTTTTCAGAAGTTTGAGGTCAATACAGCAAATGTCATGTTGTGAAGTCACCACTTGAGCTGTCTTAGCAATAGTAGTTTCACTAATAAAAGATCCTAAATTAATTTAATTAGCATTTTAATTAATTAAGTTTTATTTTTCAAAATACAGAATACCCAAGAACTAAGCAAGCCTCTTGCCTTTATCTTATTATATTTTAAGAATAAGACTGTACTTTATTACACAATTCATCTAGTAGCTGGGTAACATTTTATTGGAAGGTCTGTTTCATCACTATTGAGAGTAAAATATACTTTTCAGTGAACAAGTACAATATTTAATTTTTGTCAGTTTCAGTTTATTAAATACTTTTGCCACAGAATAAGATTTCCTCTTTGTTTTTCCCACAAGTCCCTTGGCAGTTTTTTGTGGATTGACTTAGAATTACAAAATTAAATACAGAGCTGTGTTCTTTTGATCTAAAATCTCTGATCTGTGAGATAAAATGACATTGTTTCTGCTTGAGGACTGGTTCAGCTAATTGTTGAGTGATGGCTGTGACACAGCTGGTACACGATTTTGTTCCCAAGGTAACTCTCCCATACAAAGTGATTCAGAATCAATCATTTGTTTTATAGGGGTACACCAGGTGTTACGTGCTGCACATGGGGAAAACAGACATTTTTACTGAGAGGGTCATCCTTTTATTAAAATATCCTTTCATCTCCCTTTGTGATGTAGAAAGAACATTTTCAGTGTTATAGCTGAAAGGAACATAATGGTTTCAATAGGAAGGATACTCAGGAATTTCTCCTTTGCTTAACATGATTTCCCTGGGACTAACATGAACCTAAAAAGCTGTAATAAAACTGCAAAGAAATACCTTTTTATTTTCTCTTTCCTTCAACAAAATTGTACAGCCTTTCCCTGCGCCCTGACACCCAAGAGCAACGGTTCACAATAATACTGAATAAGCTACTTTACATTTACAACACACAGCAGAGACCATCTTATTAAATACAAATGTTGGGCAATTAGGACAAAGTTCATCTCCCAGCAAAGTCTGCCGGATTTCTGTGCTTCCAGTCGGGGGAGCTGGACTGCATTTACAGTGCTGGAATTATTGCTGGAGAAAGCAAAAACATTTACACAAACATTACATATGTCTTCTTGTTCTTGAGTCAACATCAGAAAAATAAGAGGTAGAATTTGTTCCTCTCATATGGATGAAGAAAGCCTAATTTTTCACATGTTTGAACAAGAAACACTTTTAAACTCAGACCCTAGCCACAGATTATCGGGTATCATCTGAATAAAAAAAGAAATAGCATCTTCTTCCAGGCATTAAGTTATCTGTATGGCTGAAACAAGGACATGGTCTTTGAGTTGTTGTTCATTTTTTGTAGTTGTGCAAAACATTCATTGATTTCCATGAGGTTTTACATGCAGGCAAACCCCCTCGAATTTGGCTTATTATTTCTGAGGAAAAATATAAAATTTTCCTTTTTTTTTGAAAGTTACTCTTTCAATTTTTTTCTAAATATTTTCTGGGTTTTTTGTTTCTCTTTTTTTTTTTTTTTTTTCCCAAGAATATCACAAAAGGTTTCTTCATTTATATTAAATCAGGATTTTTAGCTCAGAGCTGTGAATAAAATCTGTGATTGAATTTCATGAAATTGACTTTTCTCTTAAAGCTAGTTCCTGTTTAATCCAACCACAAACCAGCATTAGCATAAATTCCTATGAGACAGAGAAGATCTTGTCAGATTAATTTAAAGCTATGGGAAATTCCTTCCAGTTTTATTACCATTTTACAAGTTTAAAAATTAGGGATAATTTTTGACTGTTCTATTATTTGGTAATATGCCTTATCATTTCAATTACTTCCTTGACTTTTTTTTTTCTTGAAGGAATATATTTATTTCTTGATGGTTCATGTAAAAGAGTGCTTGGTGGGTTAGCCTTGGCTAACAGCCAAACTCCCATCTGGCCGCTCACTCCCCCCGCAGTGGGACAGGGAGAGAAAATGGGAAGAACAGGAATGAGAAAGTTTGTGGGTGGAGCTGAAGGCAGGGAGATCATTTACCATTTACCATAATGGGCACACCAGACTAAATTTGGGGAAAATTAGATTAATTTCTGGCCAATTAAAATACATATTTAATTACCGATTTGGTAGTGGGAAATAAAAAGATAAATATTAAAACAACCCCTTACCTCCCCCCTTTTCCAGGCTCAAATTCACTCCTTCAATCCCAACTCCTCTCCCCCCGAGTGGTGCAAGGAGATGGGGAATGAGGGCTGGTGATCAGTCCATAACAGCTCCTCTCTGCTGGTCTCTCCTCCCCACACTTTCCCCCTGCCCCAGCGTGGGTCCTTCCCACGGGCTGCAGTCCTTCAGGATAAGCCTGCTTTGTGTGGGTCCTTCACAGCCCACAGTTCCTTCAGGGTCTGTCCACTTGTTGTGGCGTGGGGTCCTCCATGGGCTGCAGCATGGATATCTGCTCCGGTGTGGTTCTTTCTGGGAGCTGCAGGGAAATACCTGCTCTACTGGGGTCTCTCCAGGGGCTGCGGGGGAATCTTTGCTGGGATGCCTGGAGCACCTCCTCGCTCCTCCTGCTCTCCCCTGGGTGTCTGCAGGGCTGTTTTTCACACATTTTTTTGCCTTACTCTTCTCTCTCAGAGCTGCTGCACAACGTTTTTACTCTTTCTTAAATAGTTTTTCCCAGATGTATCACCAGCATTGCTGAGGGGCTCAGCTGTGCCCTGCGGTGGGGCCGTTGGTGCCGGCTGGGACACGCCGGG
>NW_009622512.1:0-45341 GCF_000690535.1 Cariama cristata | reverse complement strand
CTCTTCCCGGCAGCCCCCCGTGGCCAGCACCTGGGCACCTGCACCCAGTGCAAGCTGTGACCAGTCTTTGCTGAAACACATACTGCTTTTAGTGACTGTGTTGCAGTTGGCTAAAAAAAAAAAGATACTGAACATCTTGTTTATAATAAAATAAAATCTATTATAAGCTTTGGAAACCTCTCAAGATTTGACCATTGACCAGCGTGTGCAAATCCAAAAGTCTTTTCTTCCTTCATGTATCAAAGTATTCTGCTTCCGTTACTCCTGTGCAAGTTCATCTTCACCATATGTCCTCACAGACACAGCCAAATCTCCTTGGGGCAGGAACCCTAAAGCAAAGAAAGCATGTTAGTAGCTGAAGTCTGGTGTGCCAGCACCGTGGTGGGGGCCAGAGAAAGGGGAGCAAAAGTTGCACAGATCCCAAAGCTTTCTGCCCTCACTTCTGCCGCTCTCGTAAGATAGAACTTTTAGTAGACTGGGTTTTATTAAGATTGCCATAATAACATATCACATCAAGTGAATAAGATGGTCCTCAGCCTGTTTTACAGACAATTTACTGGACCTTTTGGCTCATTAAGAAGCTAACATTAAAAGCCTTGCAATTCAGAAATTCAGTTTCTTTGATAAGTATCTAATTTTAAGTTAGAGGCTCTGTAATTGTAATTCTGCACTTGCAGTTCTTGGATTTCCTTATTTGGAATAAAAGTTTATTACATCTTTTGTTTTTATTCATAAAAGTGAAAGTCCTGAATATAAAACAAAATTTTGCATTCGATGGGTTTAAAACACATCTGGAAGTGACCCATCTTTCAAGATTAGGTTACAGAATCTACTTGCAGGACATTTAAAAGAACAGCCAGAATACATAAAAAAACAACCATCCTGATCTGAGTTGGGACTCAGTCATTGTTAGGGTTAAGGAACGCTAACATATAACAATCATTTAAGTCAATAGATAGACTCATATTGATTTCAATTAGCACAATTAGCAAGGCCCTGAAGATTCAGAACAGAAAAGTCTATTGATTTGAAACACCCAAGACCTAAGACATCACATCTTTTCCCAGCAAAGACAAGGCGCAACCTTTAGCTTAGAGGAGGACCAGTGCCACAGAGAGGGCAGATGAGAGGCAATTTAGTCCTACATAGTCTGCTATTAGGCCTGTGGCTGTAACTGCCAGTAATACTACAGGAGACTTGATTCACATACATTTGAGGGTTAAATATGAAGCACTTACCTGTCAAAGAAGATTCTGAGCTTATTTTTATTGATACTCACCAAAATGAAGCAGCTCAGCTGTAGCCTGCATAGTAAATGAACCCCAGAGATTTAGGGGAGCAAGATGTTGCTTAATAATGGTTCTCCTAAGAGTTAAGTTCTTGATAGTTGACATTGTTTGTTTAGTTTAGCTGTGTCCTATGTATCAACTCTAAGCAATGGTATAGCAGAATTAATGTATGCATTTATATATGAATTGATATATGGAGTATTACTAATCAGTAATACAGTATCAATATTAATAATTAGCTTAATAAAATAGTGTGTACATATAAAAGTACATTGATTTTGTAGTAAAAATCTTTCTGTAGTTACTTAGGTAAGACTCTCATGCATTTCTGTTTTTCTATTGAGACAGGCACTATCTTTTTTTGTGAAAGTCCTAGCATTTTGCAAAAAACTTCCTTAAAACAAAAGATCAAAGCACCTAACTTCTCATCCATTCCAGGTAGATTTGCATATCCAATTCTTTTTGCCAATCTCAATCTTGCTTCAGTCACTTAGAGGCTGTCTTGTGTCAGAATTAAATAATTATTTTCTAGACTTTTCTCCTAATAATATATGTATGATTCTGACTACATTTTGGTTATGCTGAAGAGATCTAAAGATGCATTGTACCTATCTTTTGAACTATTAGAACATGAAGTATAGGCAAATCAAAGAGATAGGTGAAGTGAAATTCAGTAAAGAAATTTGTTTCTATTATATGTCAGCAGTGTCAATAGAAAAATGAAACGTTTTTTTAATTGAAAAAAGTAAGTGTTGACTGTCTTTTACCCCTCTTGACCTTACAGGGCTCATAATGTTAAGATTAAGCCTCTGATTCTGCAAAACCCCTGTGTGAATTAAGTATATTAGTAATCAAATCAGAACCGCAAAGTCCATTCTACATTTCGAGCATCGGCACTATTTCTTTCAAAACGTCTCCATCAGTACAGACTGGCTGAAATCCATAGGGCTGCACACATTATGGATGGCTTAAATAAGCCTGCGGAGGTGTTATTACATAAATGAGGCCTGGCTCAAATGGAACTCCTATCGACTGAGGTTTATGACAGTGGAAGTTAGAGCCTGTCACCACTACATTTCTTCCCAAATGCACAAAGCAAGCTAAGCTTTGAAAATAACTAATATACAATTTTCAGTGCATTTTTATAGACCTTTATTTCCTATTTCTTTAAAAGGAGAACATTTTAATGTAATTTAAAAGTTCTAGAAAGTATTGATTGCTGAAAGTTGGATTTTTATAGAGGAAAAAACAATTCTAGCTGTACAGGAGCATTGATACTGGCATTATAATCTCCTGAGAATACTTGGTATAAGGGACAAATTTTCTCAATATGCCACTCACAAGAGACATCAATCCTTTCATTCTCTTGATGGGGTTAAATGTCATACTTTTATTTCATGCTGCCTTTTGTATCTCCAAATATGTATCATTACATGTAGGCCCTATTATTAATTTCCACCTTTTTTTCCATATTTGATTCTTTCATCTCATGTTCTTATTTGCTTTTTCATTTCTAGTAAATCTCACCTGTCTTGACTTTGCATATGATATCGCAAGTGCCAGCAATTGCAGTGATTTCTTCATCTCTTATTCCCTCTGCCTCTGATCTTCTTTACTGATGTTGACAGGATGCATGTATGTATTTTTAAAATCACTTAAAAAAAATTAAAAAGTTTTATATTCTTAGAGAAAATGTTATATTCTCAAATATTTATGTTCTTTAAAAATTCTATTTCCATTCATTTCTAGAAAAGAACCATAAAGTCAGAGCCTTCTATTAGACATAGCAATAAATTAACTGTAACATTACATGTTTCAGACATGATATGTGTACATATTAGTTACTGTAAGCTGTAAAAGTATTATTCTTCAACATAAGACAGTGGCCTTGAGCAACTGCTGCTTTTGGGCGTGGTTTTTTTGTTTGTTTGTTTGGTTGGTTTTTTGTTTTGTTTTGTTTTGGTTTTTTTTGGGGGTGGTTTGTTTTGTTTTGTTTTGTTTTGTTTTTCCATTAACAAAAAGTATTACTTTTTACAAAGCTGTTGAAAATTGGAATGTGGGCAACATTCTGTGGTGTGTTAAATCTTTTTTAAAGATTGATGACTAGACATGCAAATAGTAATAAATAGCTAAAGAAAGTAGGAACAGAAGCAACAAACGAGTGTCTGTCTGATCAGCTATGTGGAAATTAAAATACCATCACCCTATGTAATATCAATTGCATTTTATTATTTTGATCAAGCTATCACTACACCACCAGATTGAAGGAGAAATTACAATATCTTCAATTAAACTGAATCTTCATATATGCTTACTGAAAAGACTGCTCATTTTTTCTTCTGTTCTTTCAGTGCTTCTAGCCTCCTGTATATATCCTGACCCTTTAACAGGGTCATTAAAATAAAATGTAATAGACTTCCATGAATATGGCTTTCAAGACAGCCAGAGTTATTAATTTGATTAGGTCATTTAGCAAAGGCTGCACAGCTGTAACCTTGCTGTCTTTTTTTACTTGCTCTTACCAATGATATTTGCAACATATTTTGTCGCAGCTTGTGGCAGTTCAGTGTAATGGGGTCCATACCAGGATTACCCAGGTAACTCAGCCTTAGACTGAATAGGATGTTCCATCAAAAGTGTTCAAAGCTAGGCACTCAGAGCGCTGCCCAGCTGATGGGATGCAGTCATTTGAGCTTGTCACTGTCAATTCACTTTGCATCTTAACAGAGCCAAAAAAAGAGGGTTTAGCCAAAAGGCAGAGAATTAGGAATGGCTTAAAAGAATTAATAAATTTTTATTTCTAGATTTGAAAAATAGGCTTTTCCCAATGTGACTCCAAAACAAACAGCTGATTTCTTGCTTTGGCCTTTGTTTTACATTTATCTGTTTTTCTGCTCTCCTTGTATTTGTTTAACAAAAAACCCACGCAAATCAATGCATTGATTTTCTGCAAAAGACTGAGTTTCTACATGATGTTTCACATGCTTTTGAACTGAGAACTGCAGCACTTGATTTTTTTTTTTTTAGTTTTTCATGTAAATAAATAGCATTCTCTGGCGGTCTTAACTGTAAGGGAAAGTAAGCATATTCTTACCTTACAATGCCATCAGCCAGCATTTCATCAGGTCAAAGGGACTTGTGTCTATCCAGTTTCTTTAAATATTCCCTAACTTGATAACTCAAATGATGGTTAAGTCTTTTTTGCTCTAGACTTTCCCACTGGTCTCGGGGGCCTGATGTTCCTGAAGGCTGATCTTACCAGTAAAACCTGAGGCAAGATGCATTGAGTACTTTGTTCTTTTCTGTGTCCCCTGACTTACCCATGCAGCACTGGGCCTTATTTTCCCTAGTCATCTGTCGATGATGCATCAGTAGAAGCCCTTCTTGTTGCCCTTCATGTCCTTTGCCAGATTGAACTACAGGTGGGCTTTGGCTTTCCTAACCCCACCCTTGCAGGCTCAGACAGTGTCTCTGTGTTCCTCCTGGGTGACCTGTCCCTGCTTCCACCTGTTGCACACTACCTTTTTATATCTGATTTTAGTCAGGAGCTCCTTGCTTTATGTCCGTGTTTTAGTCAGAAGCTCCATGCAAGCTGCTGGCTACCTTTGGTTGAATTCCTGCATGTCAGGATGAACTATTCCTGAGCTTGAAGGCCAGGGTTGTGATCCTGTAATTTGTCTTGTTCCCTTCTCTCAGGATCCTGAACTCCACGATCTCATGGTCATGGCAGCTAAGGCTGTCCCTGACCTTTAAATCCACAAGAAGATTGAGGAGCTTTCAAAGACCTGACAGGCTCAGGCTACTCCTCCTGTTGAAGAGAGAGACTTAAATGCTGATACAAATGGCCAATATACAAGAAAATGTCTAACATGTTTTGCAATTACTGTAAAATTGTGGTTTTACTTTTTTATCAGTCTCGAGATGCTATCACTCTTGGGACACACTAAGTAGATACAATCTTCAAGAAGATTAAGATAAGTTATCTTTCTTGCAGATACATGTTCTGACTGCATTATTAAAACTGACAGCTAATTTTAATTTATACTCTTGCTATAAGATGTGCTTATATTTTGATTTTCATTGTGATGATATTGTTAATAAAACCTACATATTTCATTCTTGCTTATTTGTGTTTATTTGACCAGAGTTCAGAGTTTAGCTTTAAGACGTCTTACTATTGCATTAACAATGTCATGCCCCACAAGATACAATGCCCAGTTCTATTATAAAATCATTGTGCCAAATCCAATTAGCAAAGATTTTTTGATTAATTAACCTTGTCATGGCAGAATATACACCACACCTGCTGTTCTGCTTTAGTGCCAGACTTTGGCCCTCCTACAGTTAAGTCCTAGCTTGTTTTGCTGATCCCTTTCAGCTCACTTTTTCCTCCTTGTTTTCAGACGTCACTGCCTCCAGATGTCCAAGACTTTTTCTGTCTCATTTATATGTATGACTTGCCTCTTCAGTTTGTTCTTTCATCATCTCAGTACTCTCTTGTTGCAGAACTCAGCAGCAGATGTTTGATTTTTCCCTTGTACCTTGCTTTACCTCCAAGGAGCCTTGCAAATATTGCTGCTCCAGATAGGAGAGAAAGGCTGATCATTGGAGCCCATGAATGACCAAAAGAGGTTATTTAGCAATCTAGACGGGGAAAGAGCATTAACAATTTTCATTTAGTGCTTAAGGGATCTGATCCCCAGGGTAGCATAAATCCCCCTTCTGGGGAACTGAAAAGCAGTGTTCTGTTACGGTGATGATTTGCATTCCCTCCACTTCTGGCAGTTACCTGCGAAGAAAAAGCACAGGAGAAGGAAAGAGTTTGCCTTTGCTGCATCTCCCTCACTGCCTGGAGGGACACAGTGTGACAATATGAGGAATACAGATTGTGAAGCAGTGCCAGGGTAAATTTAAGAAGTCCACAATGGGCTTCAGGCAGGCTAGAGACCTGAATCACAGATCTGGCATAACTCGTCATGGCTGACCCTAGTCTGCTTATCTCACCAAATATTTGGTTGTGACATTGTTTCTTGTCTTTGGGTACTAAGGCCTACAACACTTCCTATCTTCCTCAATCACCACTGTCCTTGGCCAGAATCCTGGCCTACAGCATCAAAGGCTGCCTCTTTTGGGGCCATCCCTGGGTGATCTCCTTTGAATGCAAGAGGAGCCACAGCTCCACCACCAGCACTAGTGGCATCTGCCTTGAGAATAGAGTCAGGTATAAGAATTATCCTTTTCCCTCTAGCTGATAAGGGAGGGAAGAGGAGAAAACTTGGACTCAGTTCTGGGATCAGATGCTTCATGATACTGGGCAGCAAACACAGAGGTTTGAAGTGTGGACCATCTGTCATCTCTTCAGCTGAAAGCCTGCCACAAAAACAAATCAAAGCATCAGTAGCTGGAGAGTAGGTTTGCATGGCCAGCACGCATGTCAGATAGACTGCTATGTTTCAAGTACAAGGAACACAACTGCAGCTAACACAGCAGGGCCCACATGTCTCCTAACAAAGATCAGCTCTGGCGAAACATTCATCTAGGGTTCACAACTCCCAGCTGCTCCTTCTGCTCCCAGTATGGCAGTCTCTCCATCTCCAGCCACCCACAGTAGTTGGCCCAGACCAACCTGAGCAGAGTCCAGTGGGTCCCTGACATGCAAAGGAGGTGTACCTACAGGGTTCATGCCTGACCCTTAGGTCTGGTGGCACCTCCTGTCTACTTGTGAAAGGAAAAAGGAAACAAACGTGGCCTTAGATGGCAGGGAGGATAAACCTCTTTCAACAATGACTAGGATAAAAAATTCATTCTGCAGGATTTTGGGTTTCTTTTGGAGCACGGTGTAGTGTCCAGGCTCTCCACCAGGTTAAGATGTACATCTGCTGCAGGAGTGACCCTGGTGTTGGTGTCCTAGGAAGGGCAGCCTGTGGTGATCACAACAGCCTTTGCTGGCCCACTCCTGGGTCTGGCCAGACAGCAACATTGCACAAACATGCCCACAGCAAATTGGTACAACCTTCCGCCGTTTCAAAGACACACTCTGTTCCTGCACATGAGTTATAAGCATTCCTTTCCTGCTCCCAAGAAATCTACTTGACAGCAGAGCCCTGGATGAGATCCACCAGGTATGCCCCAAAATGGTGGGGGGAGCACAGCCTGTGGAGTGTGCTCAGTGACCACAGACCATCACTGACAAGCAGCTGGAAGACAGAGCTGCTCAAGAACGGAGGTGTACACCATATGATGAAGTGGAAGGGGACCCATTCCTAGAGTTGAGGGAGGCAGAAAAGACTGAGGAACTTGCTGCGGGGTTGTGGCTAACATTGGGTGTGGGCGAGGAGTTGTTGTCATGAACACTGCTTCACCCAAGTGGGACCATGCAAATCCAGCAGCATTTCTTGCTTTCCAGAGAACCTCTTTGAGGTCAGAATGAGTGATACCCCATCCTCTTCCAGGGCAGGGAAGTAGAATCATTTGGGTGCTGTGTCTACCAAGCTTGATCTTGTTTGGGAGATGCGCATACCTAATCAAATTGTTCCTTAATAGTACCGTGCATACAGTAGGAGGGGGTGTGGGACCCTTTTGTATGACATAACTGGTTGCTATGCAGCTCTATGCCTCTGCAGCTACTGCTTCTACTGCTGCAGTTGCTACAGGAGACTATCAGATGAAGTGACGAAAGTCTTCTCCCCTCACTCACTGTGGCATATTGCCCAGCTTTGTGTATACTGCATAGCAGCCATCTGATCCTAGCAAAAATCTATCCTTGCTGTCTTCCTTCTCCCTTGCTGGAAACCATGGAAACCAAGCTAACTTGATTCTGCCATGGACAAAGAATAGAGGGGTGATCCAGAGATGAGGTCCTTGTCAGCTCCACTGAGCTTACCCCATTCTTTGCCAGGAATGGTGTCACAACATAGTCTATAGGAAAGAGTTAAGACTTTATTTAATCACAGCTGCAACTTGATTATACTAGTATTCTAATTTAAGATGCTATTTAAGAACATTCTTTGATATGTTACTTGCGTCTGTATACTCACTGTCATCACACCAGGTATCCCCAGCCACCAGTGAATAATATGTGGACTAAGACCACTCAGATCCGTTGCACTCCTTGAAGTTTTCAAGGTGATGCTTGTTTTTTAAATACCCAGGTTTTGGGCTGAGCCACATATACCTCTCCTGGTTGGTCCATTAGTTGGTCAGGGGGTTGCAAGGCTGGTACTTTCTGACTCATGGAACAATTTGTTGAGCTGAAACATTTTCAGGGTTGCAGATACGCACACACAATTAGTTTTCCTGGCTGAAATGAGGGCCCTCCATCTGCCTGGTCAAGAATAAACTAGTTTTGTGGTCTTGCATGCAGTTACTGGCATTCAAGTGAATAGTGTAACTCCCTCTCTTACATGCACTCTGTGTGAGAGGTCATTGAGTGATCACAGCCCTTTGTGGTATCCTCAGTCTCTTCTTCTCTTTCCAGCACACTGGGCCAAGAAGAGGCCTAGCTGAAAAATTTCTCCCTAGAAAGGAGCTACTGGATTCTAGTATGGGTTGCCAATCACCAAAGGTTCTCTATTATCATCCAATCTGAGTATCTGTTGTAGTTTATCAAAGAATTGGGGTTCCATGCTGAGCTATACCAGAACATGAGCTGCAATCCTGATCCTGTGTATGCCCCATCTTAAACATTTATAATTTTTCGTGGTTACCCATGCATGTGCAGCTTATCTCTCCCAGCTGCTGAGCTAACTTTCTTTAGGTCGCAAGGGATACAACACCTAGTACCCAAATCTTTCTCCAAACCCTCATTCTTACGGGAGATCTTCACAAAGAGAGACAATGGTTGCCATCTCCTTGGTACACATAGCCCTCTGCTGTCCTTTGACTATCATGAGAACTAAGGAGCTCTCCTCCCTTGAGTTGATGTTCCAGGAAGGAAGAAAAAGACATGTTTCTCTACAGTGCTAGGACTGTGTTTGGTGTGGCTCTTGGTGAAGTATAGACATGGAAGAGAGGATGCAGTGTCAAGGTCAGTTGGGACAGGGCTGAAACACTGCCAGAGTGAAGATGACAGTGGCATGGCATTATCCACACTGCCTACTAGGATTGTTCCCACAACCAGACCATGCCCAGGCATAGCTGATGAGTGTGCCAGTTGGAGGAGCTAAACACTTGCTAGAGGGACTTCTTAAATGTTAACCAGCCTGGAGAATCCTGTATCACTATTAGATTGTGTGCTTGGCACTGTTTAATTCATGATGTGTCAATACACATAACCGTAGAGGCCATGGGGTATGTTGACCCGCTGGTCAGAAGATTACAAAAGAGACAGTAGAGTGGTTCTACTAAACAAACAAATTTTCACGCAGAGACAGAATGAAAATGCTGTACAATTATCCTACATAATACAAATAGAGTGACTTCATAAATGGTATAAAAGTGTTTGCACCGTTGAAGCAAAACACACAGCAGCAGTGTCCTATTCTTGGTCACAGTAATCCTAGTTGCAAGAAAAAGTTATTTTTGGAAAAAGAGGCAGATAAGGGCACGTCAAAGAGCAGCAATGGCTGGCTGCTCCCTAAAGGGCAGAGAGCCAAGAATTGAGAGCAATGGCACAGCTGACAGAGCAAGGGTCTCAACAGCCAGAGCCCAGTCCCACGGTACCTGAACAAGGCAAGCAGAGCAGGCTCAGTGACAGTGGCTGCGTTCAACCAAGGGTCCAAATCCTTGGGCAAGTTCGCGGTGATGAGGCAGGTCCCAGGTCAAGCCAGAAGGTTAGTCTGCAGCACGGAGTCTGGATCAATGGGGGCTAAGTCTGAACTAGAGAGCAACACTCCAATGACTTAGCTCAGGCAGGGACTGATCATCCAGGGCTGAGCTTAAACAGACCTCCTGGGCCTTGTGGCAGGGTGGTTAGGTGGAGGTCCCAGGCAGCACTGGGTCAGGGCCATTGAGGCTTAATAGTAGGCCCAGAACCGAGACAGGGCAGACATTGCCTAGACAGCAACTACACAAGGAGAGAGCAGGCAGAAACCACACAGTCTGCACAGAGTCATCCACAGTCAAAAGGACTTCAAAAAGAGGACAAAAAATTACCGAAGAAACAGCAACAAGATTTCCCTGTGGAAATTGGTCAAAAGATAGCATGGGAAAGGAATATTACATTGAACCCTGACAAGTGTTTCTACCAGTGAATTAAGTGTGCCTGGTAACATTCCCAGGCACTGAGGTCAGCTGGCATGGGATGGCCTGTGTCTATGCTTGTAAGCTGTCTTGGCTTTTAAGTATCAAATCACATCCAGCTCAAGAAATTCCCCACACAGGATATAGAAGACAGGACAGTACTCAGGGCATGTTTGGAGCTTTGGCTATCTAACAGGCAAAGAGATATTTTTCCTGTCCCAAAGTTGTCAAGTGTCAAGAAAGCAGTTGGTAGGTAGAACACTAGCCAGTGAATATGCATGACAAAAAGACACTTAGATCTCCTGTCCAGGAGAGTGCCTGCCCACCAGAGTGACGTACAATTCTGTGTTTCAGAAGTGGGACACGTTATGAGTTGTGGGAGCAGTTAGAGCTCTCTCACTCTGCCTGAGCTCTTGCAAAAGTCTCCGCAGCATGTGTGCTAACAAATCCTGAGCTATCATGGGCTGACAGCAAAGTTCAGTCTGGGACATCCTCAGCCTCAATTTTGCATCTATCCAAGCTGAGTCTTCGGGCTGTGGAGTGCTACCCAGCCATGCTGTGATTGCTTTCTTGCCAAGGAGAGATCTCCAAACCTGAGAACAGATCACAGAAAACAGAGAATAATTTTTCACTTTTCCAAGGCCACTTAGGATTTCCCATATCTACGTCACCCCCTTCTGTTATCTATTTTTTTCAGGCTGAAAAATTCCACATAATTTCTGCTCAGTGGAAGCCAATATAGTCTGATCATTCTTGTTTTTTCCTCTGTGCCTTTAAGTTATGACTCATCTTTTTAAGACTGTGCAGTCAAAACTGTATACAGTATTCTAGGATGGACTGTGGATTTGCACAGTAGAATAATGTTTTTGATTTTGTTCTCTAATTCCTAATTTATTTTTTTTTGTCTTCCTTGAGCAGTAGTGTTCATGAAGAACAATTGTCAATAGTTCCAAGATTCCTTTCAGGAGTCGCAATAGCTCATCATTATACATGGGCAGTCAGGGTTGTTTCCTGCTGCCTTTCCTGCAGTTTTGTGGTTAGTAACACTGAACTCCCTTTGCCGTTTTATCACACAGTCATTTTAAATTCTAAGATCTTTTTCAAATCTTTGTCATCAGCTTTAGTTTTGTCTACTTTGAATAATTTTGACTTCTCATTATTCAACAACCTTTCTAGATAATTTATGAATATATTGAACATGCATCCCAGGGTATATTCCTGTTAATACAGAAGATCTGTTGTGAGAACTAGCCATTTAGCCTCCTCCTTTCTTTTCTCTCTTTTAATAAGTAATTTTTTTTTTTTTTTTTTTTTTTTTTAATGAGAGCACTTTCGATAAGATATCTTGCTGGATACTTTTAAAAAATCTAAGTATACTTGACTGCTTCCTTGTTCACTACCTAAAAAAAAAAAACAGTAACAAATTTGTGAGGGACAGCTTCTCTCTACAAAAACTGTATTGACATTTGCTTGTTTAATCATTAATGACAGATCTATTCATTCTTTCTTTCATTCCACTTTCACTCAATTTTCTTTGCATGAAGGACAGACTTCCTCGCTTCCTCACTCAGGAGCACTTTTCAAAATTTTGCATGACATTTACCACTTTCTATTTCTTTGGTAGCAAAGTAGATTTAAGCAATAGATTACACACTGCACTTAGCTGTTTGGCAATCTGTTTTACAATCTGGCCACAACCCACTGATTCTGAAATTTTTTTACTATTTTTCACTCTTATCTGTATTTTCTAAGATGTTTGTCTTTCCTTACCTTTCCAAGGGAAAACGTATTTGGATTCTCAGTTTCTAAAGCCCTTTGTACTTGTTGAAAGTGATAAAGAACCATTATGAAGAATGACCATGAAAACTCATGGTTCATAAAAATCTACATGTATGAAGAGGATTCCAGGAAGAGTTCGACTCACCTCTTCCATTTAGTTTTGTTTTGATCCATGTTGTATGTAACCCTTCTACCAGCTATTGATGGTAACCAAAAGAGCTGGGTTCAATACACAATGAGTGATACTAGGTAGCCTGACCTTTTCCAAGCAGAATTTTTAAAACTAATAAAGACATACAGATTTTCTGTCAGAGTTTTTTACTAAATTCCAGTTCGTTTTTTAAACTTCGTATTGTATTGTATTCTACCCTTTAAATATATAGATATAGGGGTAGAGTAACATATAGATATGAGTAGAGTATATATACAGAAAGAAAGATACATCTCTAAATATATAGATAACCAATCAGGAAACTAGTTTTGCTATAACATTAACAAAGTGTTCCTCCCTGCTTTTTGGTTATAATGTCTGCTATATAAAAAAGTGATCTGTTAATGAAAGAGTTACAACAAGATTTCTTGATCCTTGAAAAGGTCTGTCTTGAAAAAAATTGAGACATACTGCAAACTTCCATTAATCTAGATCACACAGATCTAATAAAATTACTGCATATATGTGCTTCTCATTAAAGCTAATGTACACACAGCAGTTTCAACCACGTGTCTTCCATTACCCACATTATTAAGAGGAGCATAACTTTTACAAGTTTACTGCTTCCTAGGATACATGAGCAGCCTACTTGGGAATTTTTTGACATTCAGGTGAGTCTAGTATTTTGGAGTGCTCTTTCAAAGTTGATAAGGAGGACTTTACAGGGAAGTTGTCACTAAATCAATCATGCTATTGCAAATGTCTCTTTTGAACACAGAATGTGCATACTTGAAAACTGATTTAGTCTTTGGTATTACAGTCATCCTTTGGAAAGTTTGAATTCCTTCACTAAAACACATTGCTCAATCATATTGTCATGCTGATCACTTTGGGCTTGGTTTGTCTTTTAGGTGGACAATAGTATACAGGATTCTATAAAACGCTCATTGCAAAAAATGCTTAATTGCCATGAAAATTCAGTAGGTTTTTTTAGGACAACTATACAGACTGTTTTTTTCCTGGTCATAGACTCATAGTAGGCTTTGGGTTTGAAGGGACAGCCTGAAGTCATCTAGTTCAATGCCTCACTTGAAATCAGGACTAACTTCTAAGTTAATCGGTTTGTTTAGGACCTGGGACATGTCCTCTTTTTTTCCCTGTCAGAGAATTCTGAGGGACTTTTAATGTTTATAGCCTGCCACTAGAATTTTCAAATGCCCCAGAAATAACAGGTTGAGACAGATAGGTAAAGTGACTTTTAGTGCCAAAAGGAACGCAGCAAGAGGTACTGGTAATCCATAGGAAAGGATCCAGGAGGGGGCTATAATTTCAAATACAGTCAGGAATGCAATTTAAAATATTTGCATATAAATGCAAAGAAACTGGACATGGAGCCAGAAAAGCCTAGGTGAGATGTAGTTTGAGGGCAAGAAGATTGTATGGGAAGGGTAGGTGGGAGCAGGGAGAGGAATTGGAATGGGAGTATTGTGGGGAATATCAGCTGAATTGATGAAAAGGATATAATTACAGGATAGGGGCTTGTGGACTGGAGGTGCTTTCAGATAAGAACAGTTGAGGTGCATGAATGCTGTTTCAGGAGTTTATGGATGCTCAGAAACAGGTAAGTTAAAGGACTTGAAGCTGCGACAGACAAAATAAGAGATTAAGGCTCCCAAGTAGGAGTTTTAGGAACATCCTTACACTCTAGCTGAGGCATTGAGAAGATTTTTGGGTGTAGTCCTCTGTGTTTGGCATATATGAGATAAGACAGCTTTCTCGTTTGGCTTGTTCTCTTTCAATTCCGTATAGTTGGCATGGGATGACATTGCCACAGGAACACGTTTCTACTTCAGTCTTAACCCTAAAAAGGTAAAAAAGGATGGGGAAACTGCTTAAAGATAGGTGACAAACCTTTTCAAAATATTCTGCTGCTTTTGCTTATGAATCGCAAAAAAATCTTGTGAACATTCCTTTCAATCCCAGATTATTGGAAAGAGAGATAGCAAGTCATGTTTTATTCCCATATATTCAGGTTTTACAGCAGTAAAATACTGCTTTGAATTCCTTGTAGACTTTCTGCTTTTGTCTAACACCACAGATTCTTTATTGTAAAACTCACTGGTATATATTTTTTCCTTTTCTGATTTTGTGAAAATCGTTTCTTCACTTATTCCTTAGTTTCCTAATTTGTAGAAAGGAGGTCTACATCAGAACATCTACATTCGTCTCATGCTGTGGGCTAAGTCACTATTCCTTACAAGTCATTCAGATTCTCCACTAGGAGCCTCCAGATAGAAATTTATAAAATAAAACAGGGTGCAAGTTTGATTGATGTACTGCGATCTTCAAGGGAATTTGCCATCTCATCATATTCATGTTTTTGTTGAGAAAGGGGTATTAGGAGAATAGATTGTTTCCATCATAAACAGAAGGTGCTGGTAGAATTCTGTCTTTATTTGAACTGCACTAACATAATTTCAGGCAAGTTCCTCTTTCTTTTTAATTAAATCCTTATGTGTCCTATGATACACATCATCAAGTCTGTCTGTTCTTATTGGTGTACTGAAAACCATGGAGTAAATAATAAGTAGAAAATAGGGTAGAAGTGAGTAACCCTTGAGCCTAAGCTGTAAACAGACCCCTAGCTACTCAGGTGTAACTTGCATAACATGGGTTCATCTTGAGTTTAGGAAGTAATGAGCTATGAAATCTCCTGGGTCCAGAATCACTGGCACACTAGATGTGCACCACTCCTCAGTGGAATAGTGGGAGTTCTTTTCCCAGCTGAAGTGTTTCAGCTTCACTAAAATGTGAATGGAGAATACCTAAGCCTAAAAACTGAGTTGCATTACAGGTAGGTTAATAAATCGGCTGCTTGCTTAGATGGAAAGGTCACAGTGACCTTGTTCATTAAAGAAAAAGATGAGATTTTGTATTTTTATTACTTTTGAATATATGGACTTGTTCTTTTTGGCTGGCAATGATGTGCATAATAATAACGTAACCATGGTAATAAAATAATAAGTGCTAATGTGGGCTTAATGAAAATGATTTGGTTAACTAATTTTACTGAACGCATTAACGAAGGACTCAAGTAAAACGAAGGGTGCATCTGTTTCTGTCTTTTCCTAATACAGTGTTTCCAGAAAACAAACTTTTCTGTTTCCACTGGGATAAGTCAAGTTGAAGGATGCAGGCTACTGCTTTGATATTCACAGTAAAGGTTGTGTTGCAGTGTTTTAGTTTAGGTCACGAGGGTACTTCTCAAGCAAATGTCCTGATCATCCCCATTTCCGTGCTGTGGTACACATTGTGGAGTGGTGTCACAGTATGAGGACCAGATTCCTTTGGGAAGAAGCTAAACTGAAAGGTGTGTTTCAGTAGCACACCTAATGTGCTCCAACTCCACATGACCATTCAATCCATGAGACCAGGCCAAGGCTTCATCAAAATAAAGTTCCCTGAAACATATGTAGTCTGAACATTGGTTTCTCAGCACTAGGTGTTTCACTTTACATATCTGTACTATTCTTTAATGCGGGCATAGTCAAAAGATGTTAACTCTGTTTCTTGATATCTATTTAAGTAAGCCTTTGACTTTCTGCAATAATTTTAATGCTAGATCAGAAATTGAACCTAGGAAAAGTCACAAGTGTGAGCCAATCCCACCCATTTATAATAAAGTCTGATGGTTGACATAACCACAGGGGTCTTTAATATCCTCTCAACTGTTTTTAAGTCTCTAGTCCCAGAGATTTCTTTCCTGCATATCTTTGAGGTATTTTGTTTTGGTGTCTTATACCTCTTAGTCTTACGCAGATTTTCCTGTGTGGATTGTGTGGTGGAAAAGTTAACCATGCCCGGTAGGAGAAAGTACAAGGCAGGAGATGCAGTATTGTAGTTTACTTTTTGGCGGTACTTATACAGAAAGTAAGAATGGGAAAAAAGGCCTTGTGGGGAGAAAAGAAAGTGTTTAGTGCAAAAAATAGAAACAAACAAAATTCAGGGAGTGCTTGCTCCAGTGTAATTTGAGCACAGATATCTCATAGTCATGAGCAAAAATAATTCCATGATTCATGGGAATGGGATCATCAGAGTATCCCCAACTTTGACATATTAATATTACATCAAATTGATACAGGTGTATCTTAAGTTATACCTCCTGAAGAAGCTCAGAAAAAGAAAAAAAGTGCCAAACCACTGAAGGAAAAGACAACAGCAGAAATAGTGCTTTCATTAGAGGCATGACTGTAGGAGGTTTTAGGACATTGGGCTGGCTGTTCACCATTTGATTATGAATGACAGACTTTGGACAACATATACAGCTGCTATGATCCTATGTAATCTGATGAATCACTGCTGCATATAAGCACTGAGTCCTTGCTGACTGAGACTGACTGTAGAATTTTGAATCCACAATTAAATTATGACTTAAAATCATTATATCAGACAATGCAAAGGAAAAGTTTTGCTTTTTTTAATCTTCAGCTATTAAAATTTTATGGGATCATTCACATGGAACATAGTGATATGACTTAAGAACTGATGCAAAACCATCATTTGTTCCTGAGCTTAGAAGGCATTTAAGCCATAGCATTTCCTCCCTTACGAATGCAAATAGTCTTTATTAATCCTATTATCACAAAACATTTACCTTTTTAGGCTGTAGTGTGAGATTTTTCAGATGAAGAGCTCAAATATTTAAGTAATTCATACTACCATCTTCCTCATGTCCTCAAAAAAAAAAAAAACATAGGCGAAGAGGTAGGACAAATAATATTGATTAATATTAAAGTTAATAATGTCATTTTTTACATCTGTGTTTTATGCTCATCTATCGTCTTCTTTTAATCTGTTGCATCATTTTTAATTTACTAATTCCTCCATCCACACTCCATTTCTTATCTCTTCTTCTCCCTACAGTTTAGCTTCAGACTTCCCAACAGGTTAATCACGCGGAGCAGTTGGGTGGGACAGGGGCTTGCACTGACTTGTGTCATTCTTTGCCTTTCCAGGTCTCTTCTTAATTCTTATACCTACTTTACACCAGTATGGGAACAAAGATTGTAATCACATCCTTAAGGACACATGTGTTGTTAACTTAGTGGTAGCCCAAATTGAAGACACACAAACATCAGGGAGCTCTCCTCATTCCATTGTATATAAGAAACCTTATACAACAGGACAGAAGAAGTAGAAAAAAGGTCTCATGAGGAACAGTAGAAATCACTGATTTTTTCAGGATCTTTAGTTCAGCTAAAGAACTAGGTAAAGTGGGTAATAACTGGCTGAATACTACACTGATAAATGCAGGTTGCATGTATCAGTAACTGCAAAGCATTTAAAAATCTATATATTTAAAATGGAAGCATATAAATGCAGGGTTGAAAGGAGAACAAATCTCTTCTCAAAAGATAAAAACATTTTCTATTTCCTTTCATTTGAACAGTAATGCGCTAATAGCACAGTGAAGTAGATTCAAGCTTCCAATATGAAACAGTTCATCATTATGACAAAGAAGGAGAAAAATGAGAGATAACTCAAGAGATGAGCAAGAGAAAGCATTACAAATCTAAAGGGGTGACAGAAAAGTTTGAAGTTAAATACAGCTTAGCTCAGTGACGCCTGAGCATAACAGCTCTCTACAAACTTAGTAACTGATGGACTGGGGAACAGAAATGGGCATCACAGGAGAATATTGTGAAACAACTGCCCCATGACATCTTTTATGTGAGAAAGACTCTCCCTCTAAAAAAAGTTTATAGAAAAAGTGAAGAGCAAAAATGTGATCCAATGTTGCTTTAAAGTCTTGTGGGGCCACAAGACAGAAAGTTGAGAGTAATGTGCTTTAGGTTAAACAGAGCCTAAATGATACTGGTCTGGACTGCAGAGATGACTCATGATCTAAGATTGGCCCCTGAAGAAGAAGAAGAGATGGGGCTGCAATTTCTGCCCCAGAATCCTCATCCATGGAAACCCATCAGGCTTCGTACACTCTCCAGCCCTGTTCTACCTTCACACACAGCTGGCCTTAAAGAGGTGATACAGAGGTTGTGAATGATCAGGCTAAACCAAATTGTATATAATCTACCTTAGAAAGTTGTTCTGGCCTCCTTCATGCACCCAGGCAGAAACCGAGACAAGAAGATTATTAGAGTTCAGGATGACTATATGATTCTGAAATAACAAAGCTTCATCAAGGGTCTCAGGAAATATATTTGCAAAAATAAATATTTATGTTAGAATACCTGATAGATTTAGCACAAAGACTCAGTTTTCAGAGGAATAATGCACCAAGACGACAGCACAGACTACAGCAGAAGACGTATACTCTGACAGCACAAGGGTGCCAGCACAGTTACAGCACATGGGTTGTGCCTTTCGTCATGCTGATGTTCCAACAGGAAGACAGACTGCAGCCACAAGACATCCCAAATAAGGAAATAAAAGAAAACAGGCAGCCACCCTCTCTAAGGCTTACAGAAGATGAAGCAGGCAATATTAGGAGGTGAAAGATAATGCCTAGGAGTCAAATATTGATTCCTGAAAGATGTGAAGGATCTACCTAAAAATCACTTCATTGTCATCAGTTAAAATGAAGCCAGAAGATACAATGAGGACTTAAGTGACATGTCGTGCTCCTTGTTGCGTAAGTGATCATGGTCAGACCCCTTAGACACACATCTTTGTGCTTGCCTGTTGGCGTGAGAGTGTGATGGAGTTGAGTCGATACTTAGAAATCTAAATAAAACCAAAATTATCTTCCTCTTCCATATGATCTCATTTTGAAATTCATTGCATTAATTCCTACATGACAAATGGGAGAGGAGAGACCCACTGTACCTCCAAGTGAAAAAAAAAACAAACAAAAAAAGAAATAAATTAAATCTGCCTTCAGAAATCCACAAGACATTTTGATGTGGGCCTTAAAAAATTCGAGAAAGAATTTCAGCTGGCCTGAGTATGTCTGCTTTGCAAAAACTGTAGCCCACAGCTTATGCATGGTGGGTGTGGAGGGTGTTGGTTAACACACACTTGGTGTTCAGACTGATGGTGTTTTTCATCAATGGAAGAAATCTTGGGCTGTCCACATGACATCAAGATTCCTGTGATCCTCAGATTCCATACTTTCCATTCTTACTCATAGCTTTTCATATTCTTCCTATTCACTAGCAGAGTTCATCAAACCATCTAAAAATAACCATATTTTCTGATGTCTGAAAATTAGCAAAAGGATACCCTTCCACAGAAAAAATGAACAAGAAGTTGTCAAGCAATCCTTTGTACAGAATTTGCAAGAAACTACAATACCAGATAGTATTTTTGAGCATGGCAGCACAGCAGACAACATCCAGACCACATTCTTCTTTTCTTTTTTTTTTGAAGTTCACTCTTACCACACTTTTTAAGTTCCAAAAGTAAAACAAAGAACAGGTGTTTCTAATGTATATCTGTTTTCTAAAACAGCTGGGGAGAAATAATTTTCTGTGGTAACCAGCCTTTCTTGTTAGGTGTTTAAATGCCATTTCCCCCTGTTTTTTCTTCTGCATAGTCGATACGCTTGGTGCCTCTCTTTTTCTAAGATCATTTTTTGCAGCTGCAGTACAGTTGGGGAGAACCAGCTCTTTTTATACAGTCAAAACAGATTTCTTTATCCCTTCAGTCTGTACCATTCAGAATAATCCCTTTGACTGTCATCCAGGCCTCCTGCCCCTCCAACAAATTGTACTTTTTTGGTCATGTGAACACAAACATGATGTGTTGGTGACACCAGATGCTAGCATAGGGGTGTCTCTTTAAAATATGGATCTGATGAAGGTTCCGCTAACCCTCTGATTCAGAAATACCACAGAATCTGATCCAGGTTTGTATAACTCCGAACAAATATAAGCAGTGGAAAACAGCCTCCTAAAACACACGTATTTCTGACAAATGTGTAACAGTCTTTGGCACACTTCCAAGATGCATGCCATTTCACCACTGATTAAATCAGAGGATGAAACCAGTTGTTCTGTGAGTAGAAGAGACAGTAAAAAAACATCAGGATCTCTCACAGCACTGAAATGGTAAAGATCTGTTCTTTGACTGAGTAAAGATTTGTTCTTTGACTGAGTTTACCGTACAAATTTAACAACATTTTTGCAATTCACTCATCAGGTAAAGTTCCTCCAGTACTATGTGCTGTAATAAGCATAAGTATAGAATTGTTCCTGTACTACGTGGTACTATTCTGTACTTATCCTGTGCTGTGTAAATACACACCTCGTTTTTGGTGGAGCTTCTCTTTTCCGCTGTCATCCCAAGCACTGTATTATACAGGAAATTCCAAGCCCTCTTTTTCCTGTCTGAGATGTAATTTTACCTAGTCAGAAAAAGGAAAGATAGCTTTGTCTCCAAAATGACAAGCGGTGCAGACTATTCTCACACTTCTCCCCCTTTATACCCAGCATGGTCTCTTTCCCAGTGCACTGAGCCTCTCCAGTCGGCGTGACCATACATCTCCTCCTGCCCGCTTTCCCCATCTGAGCAGCACAGAGGGATGACGTTGTGAGAGCTGAGTCAGATTTAGCAAAGCTTTCTACTCAGCTCCATCACAGCCTTCCTGTCATATCCCCAACTGGTCCTGCAGTGAACTTCTATCTAATTAAGATACTCAATCTTGTTCTATATCTGGTAATAAAGAAAATAGTGTCTTTTCTCTTATTAGGCACTTGACTATGTTTCACAATAACTGGAGCAAAAATGTTGGAAAAACAGTCATCATGTTCAAAGGTGTCCTGTTGATAAGTGTGTAAGTACAAAAAAGAGACCTCTTTTAATTCCCCTCCCATGATCTATGACAAACCTCAAGGCTTCTTTGGGAAGATATCTGTCCACCGCTGTATCAATGGGACTGGGTGTCTCTTTGGCTATAATAGCTGCCTGCAGGAAGAAACACTGTGTCTTGTGCCTTAATAACACAAACGTGTATATAGCCATGCAGCTGGCAGCGTTACAAACTGGGGAAGACCTGTACACCATTTTGCTTTCTCAGTTATGTTCCCTCTTTGTGACTGCTCTGCCATCTTTTTCCCATAGATAGTTCAGGTTGACCTTAAAATTTTAGCATCTCACCAGCAATGAGTGTAAACATTTCTTCTAATGGGTAAAAATTTTAGTCATATTCTGATGATTTTTGAATAAAACTTCAGTTTGTCCCTGGACTTCATTCCATCAAAGTCTTCTGTAAAGGTCAACAAAATTTATGTTTTTAAACACACTATAAAAAAGGGGAAGAAAAAAAAGGAAATGCTCTTTAGAGTATTTAAACCCCATAGCCTGGTGGAGTTTTCTAAATCTTATACTTAACAAAAATGCAAAGAACTTGTTAATCCAGAAGCTTCATTTTTATGCACGCACATCAGATCCTGAGTGATCAGATTTATCTTTTCCTTCAGCAGCTACTTGTTCTAAAATAGGCCTTGCAACCTTTGAAAATGTTTCCTGCATCTCCACATTTTGTGCCCACAGGTCTCTTAACAGAGGTTTTTCTTTACTCTTAAGTTTTACTCTCAAGTTTGATTCTCAAGATTTCTCCAGCTCCAGGCTCATCCCAGAATTGTATTTCTTTACATGTCCTCCTGTCTCAAATATGCACTCAGAATCATTACAAAAGTTATTTTCTTGAGTCTTCCAGGTCTGTAATTTGGTGACTAACACACAAATGATTATTCATGCCAAAGGGCAGAAAATAACATTCATTACATTGCTTTCTTTTGCCTTTGTGATTCCTGCCCATATGAGAGTGGCAGTAGCACACCGAGTTTTAAATTAGCCCTCAGCATAGTTCTTACTGATCCACAGCTGCAGGTGTGTTTAAGTACTTTTTTTGAACAAATATACCACAATTAGGCCAATTCAAAATCACTCACCCAAAGTTGTCTGCACATACTGCACTCAAATAAACAAAACAGAAACCAGCAAGAGGGCTATGACCACCTGATGTCTAGCCAGAAATTTCTCTCTCTGGCAAGTTATTCACATCCAGAACACCATGGTAACTGTCAACTTGTAGCACAGTAAAACACATCCGAATACATCAGAGTGTTGTGCATTTTGAAAACATCCCAGACCTTTCCTTATTGCCTGGAACCCCCTGAGTAATAACCAGCAAAAGTTTTTCAAAAACTGTCACATCATTTAGCAGTACCTCCTTTTGACTGGACCATCTTATACATCAGTTTTTGCCTCTGCTAATAGTTTTGCATCTGTGCAGTCCCCAGTGGACGTGAATCAACTGCAGAACAGGTTATTGCCTACATTGTTCACACTTAAAGTTATAACTTTGTGCACCCACAGCCTGTGTTCCTTAACTGCATGCCCATTGTATTCATGCGTGTTTGCTATAGGAACCAGAAAGGGAAAAAATGGATTTTGGACATATGGGATCCAGGGCAACCCTCCCTCATAGCTTGTAAGGGCAGAGACCCTGGGTATTCCTCCAGCCCCGGGTGGTAGTGCCAGGCTGGGGTGGTTCCCTGTTTATAGGTGGAGCTCACAGTGAAACGGGGTGTGTGTTCTCAACGTACACACAGGTACACCCTGCAATCCCTAAACCTTTCACGTAACTCCCCCTTCCCTGCCTGTGAAAGCCAGCCATCCCTCACAGTGCCATCTGTAACTTTTGTCCACTTCTCACTCTGATACTTGTTACATCCATAAATTTCTCATGTCACATTCAGCAGTTTATCATGTTCAATTCAGTTACTTTCAGCTCAAGCCCTAGCATTTGCAGGCATACTTCAAAAGGAATTATACAGATTACTGAACCGATTCAAAAAGTAGTCATTGGCAGATGGATATTCCCAATTCATTTGTTTGGAATGCAAATTATCAATCACATCACACTCCTGCGAACTTTCCCATACATCCTTCCATGGCCCTGCAAAGGACTAGCAAGGACTCCTGAAGAAGCTGACACATCGTAATGGATAAAGACCTCAGAAGCCTAGTCATCAGACACACACTGCGGATTAACAAAGCAAAATGTTTTTGAGTATATTCTCCCTTCTTAAAACCCAGTATGTCTTGAATCCATCACATTAACATCACACACATTCTGGGCAAAGCCTTTTTTAACCTTAGGTTTACTAGTCAAACAGAAACTCATATTTATCCTCTTTTAGTTCTGTCCCCAACCATTATGCTATAGACTCAGTCCAGGGTATGAATACTAACGAGGGACAATGGAAAGCAAAACACAGATACCAAAATCATGTGGACACAGACCGAAAATCCAAAGTTTATACCTAGCTGACTAAGATTCTGCGAACAGTTATCTAATGGAAATAATCACATATTTAAAAAAATACTTTGAACATGAGAAGTTCCAGACATATTCTTGGTCTGCTTGAGAGAAAGCTTCCAGTAAGGATGGCCATTTCCACTCCTTCTCCATAGGGCTGTTGATCTCAGACAAAAGAAGAATGTAAATTAAGAAAAGAAGTCTCAATATCCATCATGTTTTGAATATAAACTCCAGTGTCATGATTCCACCAGAAGCTACATGGATATCTGAATCTGAGCTCAGTTTACTGACTATAAACTCTATAGACCACCACTTTGGTGAAGGAATTTACCATTCAAATATTACAGATTAAGAGGTTCTAACTGTGACCTGGAAAATACAGGTATCAGACATATTAAGATCAACTAGAGGGACAAGGAAGTCTTTGCTGCAGAAGAATCAGAAGTCAGTGCGTTTGAATGTACATACTACAGTCAATATATTCTGTTGAAGTGTTGCACTGAAATATATTGACAGTGAAGAAATTTAGAACCCAAAATGCTAACCATAAAAACTACTTGTGTTCATGTTCAAGCTATTGGCAGGTGTTAAAGTATCTCAGTGAACAAGCATTTTGTGGCTTACTGAAAGTAATTAGCATATTGAATTGACAAGTTTTCTAATGACTCTGTATGTTGAAAATATGAGTTTCAAAAGCATAAATTTTCTGGAATGATATTAAACTTAAATTAGTGCTGTAGATGAGGAGAAAGAAGTGTTAATTATATGCACAATTACTACTTTTGGCAAGGATTTTCTGAGATCAGAGGAAGCAAAACAATCAATCTTTAAAATCCCTTGAGAAATGTGATTGTGCAAGTCCTCAAAATGTTCTTTGGTACAATTATCATTGAAAGGAAAGGAGACCTATCAAACTGTGCAACACCTTATGTTGGTGTCACAAAATTACTGTAATAAAAGTTAATCAGAAAATGTAATGAAATTCTGCACAGCATTGCCTAATTTTATTGCAAAGCATTGATGTAGGCATCAGTTCACACACTGGCCAATCAAAGACCATGAAGTGATGACAATCCATGCTAATAATAACACAGACATCATTAAGAGGTGGCATGATTTTAATACAAATGAGAAAAGAATATTATACTTGCCTATAGCATATCTCCTAATGGAAAAAAAAGCACCCACTCATCATCATACAAGGTGCCTCTTGCTTTATAATGTTAGCACTAGCAATCTCATTTTACAAACGCACCCATTTGGTGGGTTCATATTCCATATTTCCTCTATGACTAAAAATAGGATTCTCTCATGCTGTAAATGTTATACCCACTCCTCTCCTTCTGGTTAACAAAGGTATTTCTCGACACATGACCATAAAGGATGTGCCCACCAGATAGTCTCTTTAAGTTACATAGAATTTAGTTGGGGCTTAGGTTGAAGGTTTGATCCAAAATGACTTATGACCTCTTCAGACTAATCTATTCTTTTGGCAGAATAATTTTTTTTTCTTCTCACTTCCTTCTGATATAATAGCCTACTCTTCTGATGTATTTCAGAAGAGCCTCTCTACCCAGTTATCTATCTAAACAAGCCAACCCCTGATCAGAGGATCTGCTTGCTGTGTATTACCTTACCTATTTTGTGGGACATGATGTGTGGTAGCATCCCTTTCGTATTCTATCATACAATACGAAGAAATAAACTTTTCCCAATTCCATTGGGAATTCAGAATTTGGAGTTGCTGAATCCAGCAGCCCAAGAGAGGCTCGGCTCCTGCAGCACCGTGCCCCAGATCCAACCTTTAGCGAGTCTGAGCTTGTATTCCCAGGAAGCACGCAGACACGTACACACATACAGAGCGCATATACATGACTGGTCTCACAGATCAGCACAGACAGACACACACAAACACAAATGGCACTACCAGCCTTATCCTGCTCTGCTCTCTAGTTGACCAGGATGAAGGTCCATTAGTGGGATATATATAAAGACACACATACGAGGTGAATCCCTCCAGCAGCTGGGCTCATGCACTCAGTCTCCCCAGTCGCTGGCACCTGGACATATGAGCCCCTGAGGCTGCAGCCCTGCTTCAGCTGCTGGTACAGACCCCTCTCTCTCACAGCCATGCACAAACATGCACCACACAGATGTCATCTCCCAGCAGCTGGCCTTGGACAAACGGTCCATCCTTTAGCTGGTCCTGTGCCTCCTTGCTCTTCCCAGGTGCCTTACCCCTAGAGACACACACACACAGATACATACACTCACACACACATGCACACCCCTTGCTGGCAGTTGGCCGAGACTCCCCTGGTCCCTCCGTAGCCCGGTGTCACCCCCAGAGACTCAATCATCCAGAATTTTTTAGCTCCTCAAGATGAACAAGCATTCAATGACATCACATAAACAGGGCAGATCATTAGGAGAACCCTGCCCAGAAAGGAATCATCTCTTTGACATATGAATCTCTATTGGAGATTCAGTAAGAATAACAGAAATAACAGAATAACAGAATAATAGAATAACGGAAATGGACAGGGGAGGAACATTCAAAGAAACAGGTATTTGTTTCCCATATTGATCAGCAAACACCTACATTTATGAAGCTAGTTAACTGGTTATGTTTCCAGACTGTACCCAATTGTATTTTTAAGCAAGCCAAGGTGTAAGAAAAAATTCTTCTAACTGGAAGGACAAATTGTGAGCTATTAACACACATATAATTCAGGAACCCGAAAAGAAAAGGGTTTGAGAGCTTAAACCTTTAAGGAAAGGTAGTCAAAGCATTTGACATCTTGTTTTCTTACCAGATGATCTTTAACATTTTCTGTCTTACTGCCAAGACCTACCAAATATAAGTGACGTAAAGGATTGACTGAGATATTGCTCTTCCCCACCTTTTTTGTTTTGATAAAGGCTATTTAAAAAGGAGAGCTCTATATGTATGTTTACAGTACCTGGTTGGGGAAAAATTTTTCCCTTAAGCTAACACTCTAAAGATGAAAACATCAATGTTACTATATATTTTTCTTATGCTCTTAACACAGCTCAAAACTGTTTACAGCACAAAAATGAAGAGAGGAGGACAGCCTAGTCACAATTTTCATCACTTCTAATGTCACCAGTATGACAGTTCAGAATGCCAATGGAGGAAGGGAGAAGAAGGAAAACAGGAAGACCTTGTGATGTAGAGGGGACCTCATTTTAAAAGGAGAGAGAGATGTTAGGATAAAGATGACTGAGTAGAGCGCAGTAGGAGTTTGAGGGAGAGGAGATGTATTTCCCCGTATCGTTCCCAACCCGTTGTCTTGTTCCCAAAGTGTTCCAAAGATAGCCATATGATGTTGCAGCAGCAACATTTACACCCATCTGTCATGTTCTCCAAGAGCAGAAATACAGACAGATTAGGATTTTCTGACCACTTGGCTCTATGAGAAGTTGGCAAAGCTGTTTGGAAATACTTTTGCTGAAAAGTTCCAATGAAAAGATGAAACTCTCTATAGAAATTGAAAAATAAAAGGTTTTTATCTTTTACATACAACTCTATTCAATGAAAACATCCTTAACTTCCACATTAGAAAGAGGTGTCAAGTATATTTTAAGACAATTTCTTACAATTTGACTGATACCATGCTTATGCTGAATTTTTCATTTTCAGCTATACTTAATGTTTAATACAGTCTTCTTAGGCATATGAGAAGGTGAATAAGATGTGGGTCAGTTTTCAGAAGTATCAGATACTTGCTGCTTAAATTCAAATCAATGCATTTTGGTAAGTTAAAAAACTGGGAGCACAGAACATGAGAGGTGGGGCTCACCTCAACCAACAAACAT
The DNA here is from genome assembly GCF_000690535.1 of Cariama cristata. NCBI lineage: Eukaryota > Metazoa > Chordata > Aves > Cariamiformes > Cariamidae > Cariama > Cariama cristata. Next base: position 17,815 of record NW_009622512.1, on the reverse strand, counting down.
CAAATGACTGTGCCTCAATGCAAAGAAAGGCTATAAACGGTCTTATTGCTATTGTTTAGTTTCATGTGCCAGGGTCTTAAAGTAAAATGGATACTATCAGGTTAAATAAGTTAAACCAAATACTAAAAATAGACATCTGTTATTCCTCTATTTGATTGCCTTTCACTTTTTTGCAGTTCGATTAAAAATGTACTGGCTCAGAGAATGAAATGAGAAAAAAGTTTGTATGTATGACTAGTCCACTGATCGGTTCAAAGGATATATGGACAACTGGCTTCTAGTCCTTGCTCCAGTGAACAACTTCATATATGATTACAAAATATCTAGGTGGCTATGATGTGCTGCTGAGGACTTAAGAAGCTCTGTCCCAAATCAAGAAAAAAAAAAAAAGCATCTAAAATTGGGTCTTCTGTAACCAAGCTCAGTTCTTCCAACAGCTGATTGTAGCAGACTGACAGTTACCACCCTCAGACTGTTTTTTATGAAAGTGGGAAGCTCAGGCACTATCTCTGAACCAATTCTCTTGTGTTGAGTCACCTGTATGAACTAACGAGATGAATCCCAAAGGTGTATTGGCATTCCTTCAGTTCCACACAGCCTACATAGAAGTGATCCTGCACGTGCCTGCCAACAAACTTATAGAGAGAGCGAGGAAGCCCTGTTTTTTTAAGATCCATTTGTTTTATTTGAGTGCTTACTAAGGTATACAAATCTTGCTAGTGAATCTAGACTTGTTTTCACTTCCAGAAACACACATTTAGAACATGTAGTCTAGTGCTTGTTTCACGAAGTCAAGAGAAAGAGATTTCACTGACATGATACTAAGTATCTCTGATGAATTTACTCCAAGATAGCTTATTTAAGAATAATTCACTAGAATAGGGCACTCAGTCATGTCTTATATCTTCCTGATGTACTTTATTCAAGGAGAGGCTTGGCTGTGTAAGCTATTTTAATTAACACTTTAAGCTAAGCCTTCACCATCTGCTCTCCTTTATAATTACAAATGTAAAGGGAATCACATTCTCAGTAGTATCACTAAAATTCAAGATATTAAAGAAAAGACATAAATGCATGCCATTTTATTCATTCCAAGGGCATTAATTTGCTGTGTTCCTTTCTACTGCTTTTGTCTCATCTAGGACTCAAAGGACAGAGCAGTGCTAAATGGTGCCAAAATATTTCCTTGACTGAGCTCTTGGGATTGCCTTTGAAATCATGGATGACTCACATGAGCTTCTTAATCACAGAAGTACTACATGTACTATAGCAAAATTATTCTAGGCCAATAAAAATTTCAGGAAATTTCATAGAAATTTTCTTTATCAAATTCCCCAACTTTATCTGTTATGGGGGAAAAGGGCATTCATCAAGAACATAAAAATAAAACCAGGAGTTATACTAGCAAAAGGTGCAAAAAATGATTGACAGAAGTAAGTTTCCTTGAAGTATTGTAGTACTTCAAGCTATTATTTCCATTCTCCAGGTACTTGGAAACCTACTCAATTATGGTTTCTTGTGCCCTGCACTGATCCAGCAACTTGCAGACCAATCTAACCATCCTTTCTGACAGCATGGTCAGCAGGGAGAATATTCTTAGCTGGCTTCATCGGAAATGTCCCAGTGCCTCCTACAGTATCAAACAGTCATAAGCAGTTGTTACCAGATGTACACTAAAGACAAAGTTGAATCAACAGCCAACAAACTGCTAGAACTGTTGGGGAAGAGTCCTTTCAGCAGCATTGATCAAGAAGATTTCGCATAACAAACAAGGAAACTCTTAGTAGTTAGTTCCCAGTATATTCAGGAAAAGGCTTGTTTTGAACTGTCTTTACTGATAAAGAAGAGTACATGAAAGAAGTGATTCTATCATCAGTTTCTCTTGCTAATGGAAACCCAACACAGTACTGTGAATACAAGTTAGTCTCTGGGCTCACCAAAGTCCATCTGAAAGACCGTTTCCCTGATTTTCACATCCAAAGAAACCCTCTAGAGATTTTTTCTACCATACACAGACAGATAAGGTTCCTATGCAGAAAGGGTATAACTGATACTTTGAATTAGAAGAGTTATACTTGCTATTAAATTACTACTATTTTTAGATGTAAACAAAGAGACATCATGCTATAAATGATTCAGCAGATGTTAAATACAAACAGTAGGACTCACAGAGGTTTTAACTTGCCCAGAACTGGAGTCTGATTTGTTCCCAAATGCAGAAGAAGCAGAAACAATATTTTTAAAATTAATTCAGATACAAAGTTATTCATATAATATATTAGATTTATAGCTCACAATCCCAGATTTTTCTTCATTCTTTCAGCATTTCATATTTAGCTTGACTTTTTTCTGTAGTTCTTGGTAGTTAATATTAAATATTCTTAATTCATTAATGTCCCTAATATTTAGACTCATGGAATTATTTCAGCTTCTTCGTTGGCCCATATTTCCATTAGAATTGATCATTCCTGATATAAGCACATTACATTAATCAAACTAAAAATGAGACATATCAAATGCCAGTAATAACTTAGATGTGATCTATTATCTCTTTAGTCACGGTAAGTGGTTTCTAGTCTGTTACTCAATATTTATTTTTATTTTTTCATTTCAGTATGCCAGCGTAAGTAACAAAATATGTAATGTCATTCTAAATTTCCTTGCAAGATTAAAAGACAAGAGATCATGAATACCACTCCTGATTTTCTGCCTTTTAACTTGAGGATCTCCCTCATATAAAACGTGTTGAAGTTACATGAAACTTAACTTTGAAATTCTTCTGCTCACAGCAGGGCTTGGGACAAGATGAATTTCAGAGGTGCCCTCCAAATGTTTGGCTTCAGTGTCTATGTCAGTGGAAAAAGCCATTCTAAAGTGGTGCTCAAAGCTATACTGATAAAATGCATCAACAGCAGCAGGAGCAGACAGACCTCAGGTTTTGCTCCTGCCTCCCCAGGTGCTTTGATAGAGACTAGTTCCCACCCAGAAGTATTATGTTAATCTAGTGCTTAAAAGGATCTAGACAGAGCTCAGGACCATCACTTTGCTCACACTGGTACAAAGTCTCTTGCCTATTGCTCTCTTGTTCCACCAGGTGGTTACATTGATTGAGAAGTTCATAAAATAATATACATTGGAAGAGTCCTCTGGAGGTCATCTATACCTCCACTGCCAGTCTCTCCAAGCTGGGTCAACTTAGATCAGGTTGCTCTGGATCTTGCCCAGTTATGTTTTGAATATTTCCAAAAATGGAAGCTCCACAACACCTTTGGGCAACCTGTTCCAATGTGTGTTTGTGCTTGACAGATGAGGCTGACCCAGGCAGACTGAAGCCATAGGTGGACCCTATGTAGTCTGATCAGCAATTTACACAGGAGGTGGTCCTTTTGTATAATTCTAGTTTGTTGTAAAACACTTGTACACTGCTACAAATGAATTAAAATTTCATAAATCTAAGGTCCAATCTTTCAGACTTTGTCATATATATCATCCTTATTCCTTCAGGAACAGCGCAGTCCAAACAAGAGCAATAAAATTTACATATTTACTCAAGATATCAGCACAGCCATTTCCTTAGCTCCTATCCATGAATATAAACCATGCTGATACATCAGAGACTATTCTTAATCAAGGCTACAGGACTGCATGGAAAAGGTAAAGTACACATCTTCATTTTTTGGAGTTAGTGCAACCATGTTATTGAAAGGATTGTATTTGAACATGATGAAAGAAAAACAAGATCTGAAGAATTTCTAAAAGCTTCCCAATTGTGAATCACCACAGAGAATTTACTGGCATCATTTTGTTCTCCAGTCTTTATACCAGCTCTTACAGGATGCTATTTTAGAAGCAGTTGGACATTTTACAATGTGCTTTTTTCCCTCCAGTTTTTTGGTAAAACTTCATTTGCCTGAGAGTGTACAAACATTTTGAAGATGATACAGGAATTCTGTACACTCAGATCTTTAATGCTACTAAATGGTGCATTCCATAGTCTGAAGATTACAAAGAGGCAATGAAATGAGACTATGGCTCTAGGAATTTGGATTTAGATGTAATAAAACCCCTAGAAATACAAGCTATATCAGAGTTATGTACTTGTGATTTCTGTGCATTGCACGAGGAGAATTAGGCACTTCATAAAATGGCCCAAAATCCAGCATGTTGACCAGGGAACTGTTCAAAGTTAGTAATAGAATGAACACAGTGTCTTTCTCCATGAAGAGCGTAAGGCACCTGAACGGTTGCAGAAGAGCAATGCATTTTTTTCCTCCTTTTGTTTTCCTCCTATTTTTTCAAGAGGGATTGCTGAAAGTGCCAGCACTGCACCTGAACACCTCTTCCGTAACTGCAGTTAGAGCATTGTTTCAGTGGTTCTGAAACAAGGAAGGCTGAAGGCCTGGACTCACTGCCCGAAGTCATTTGCCCAGTAGCGGGACTTCTGGATTCTGATCTCTGCTAAAGCTTCCCTGTTCTCTGTTGACACTAAAGCTGTCTAACATAAAATTGTCTTACAGATCCACAGACTCAGGGCTATTCTTGTTCGTTGTCCTGTTGGCTCCACAAATGTGGCATAATCTTCTGGTAATGCATATGTACCTATGGTATATACCTCCTCCCTGCAGCTGTAAGACCTAGCCACTTTTATGGACAAAGTGAACCCTCAGCATACCTAATGAGTGTGAAAGTCACATGTTCGTGACAGAAGGATGGACACTGACACCACTGTCTAAGGGAAAACTGGACATAGCTTGGGACTTTGCTGCTGTTCTTTCTAGTTTCAGCATCCTAACTCAATTTAGTCAGGAGATATTTTACCAGATGCAGAACTTCAGTGGTAGCATATGTAGAACCTGCAAGCTTATCTGGGAGATGACTAGTGAATTTCAAACGTTTTTAAGTTCAGTTAGCAACTGAACAGATGTTTTCTCGTTTGTAATTTTGAAGCTTGACACCTGAGATTTATCTATATATTGTATCTGGCACTGAGGGCCTTTCTTGTATGTTTTCATTATTGCAATTATCACTGAAGTTGATGATAATTGCCCTTTTCTTATCACCAAATTCAATTCCTGCTAGCAGCCTTTTCATTAATTCTGATGTTCTGTAGGCCAGTCGTCAGAGAAATGCAAAAGGGCCTCATAAGATTTCATTTTGCCCATATTTACTCCTACTAAAAATTATGACTCAGTGGGAGAAGAGGAGGCCAATATGTAGCACTGAGTGATTCATTATAAATATTTCAGAACTCTGACAGCAGTTATCATTAAAGCTTTTATAAATGTGTTTCCTGGAGAGAATCCCATGGTTCAGATCTTCCAGTGTGGGCAGACTCAGTTTCATCCAAAACAAAAGTGGGCAACAGCATCTTCAAGCAAGGCTTACAGTCTTCCAAATTTCTATGTTCCTGTGAGATAATCTCAAGAAATTTTGGATTTATGTCCATTTTCCCCAAGCTTTTACAACTGGCAAATAAAGACTGTATGTGTTTTGTAGATGCAACCCAAACAAAATTGCTGGGGAATTTGGTAGTTAGGTGTTAGTCAAAGATCTGAAAAGTTCTTGAGAACTAAGAGAAGGTAGTATATTTTTTATTAGACTAACTCGCATAGACAGAAAAAATAGGAAAATGTTAATATACAGAGACTTTTCTTTCTGTATTGAGCAGAAGGAACAAATTTTAATGCTGAATAGAAAGCTGAGTTCTTCCTCTTGTGCAAACCAAAAGTAAGTGTATCTTTATACCTGATCATTTTGCTATGACTGCTGAAGCTTTTCTGTCTGAATCTCACTCAACCAAAAGAACAGTAGACCTATTCCAGATGATTACATATTATACCAGTTAAAATCTGCAGCAGCTGAAAAAAAGGAGTGATTGAGCACCTTCATTTCAAAGGAAAAACTGAAGCAGAAAATGTTTAATCTTGGATCACAAAAAGTGTAATTGAGGTATAATCTGAATACCAGTAAGCACAATAGTGTCCCAGGTACCAGCTGCAATTTCTTCACAAACACCAAGCTGTAGGTGATAACCTTCTTAACAAGCACCTGCTGCCAGGGAGCTCACCCAGCAAAAACTGTCTCTGCTGTGCATCAGCTTAATTTCAACATCCACACTATTCAACAAAGTTGTCTTGAAAGAATGGGTCAGTGTGGAAGCATCCCAACAGTTCAGTCCTCCCACTCTGGGCCATCAGAACTGAGCATTGCCTAATCCCTAATCACCAACACCATTCAGCAAGAGCTTCCTGCTGCCCAGATGTGCCTTTGGGAACAAAAAACAAAACTATGAAGAATTGTGTGGACAGAATAACAGCAATCACAACATCCCTTTGTACTTCCCCACACCTCTTAGGTTGGGGAACTGTTTTTTTAACCCCTTCCAACTTCCCAGTTGTGTCATGAGCTTTACTAAGCTGCAATTCCTCTGCTTTTTCTACAGTCCAGCAGCAAGAGAAGGAGAGAAGGAGCAGCCACAATGGCAGCAGTGGCAGGCAATATGTCCTCACAAAGAGTGTTTAACTGAGATAGTCATGCATGGCTCAAAACTCTTTTATGGCATGGAGTGGCACAGTCACATCTCCTGGCATACTTACATGCTATGAATTGAGTAGACAAGCAGTGACGGAGAGATGTGTTTTGTGCTAGAGAGTGTCATGTGAGTGACTGTCTATGCTGGTCAAGTAAACATGGCTGAGACCTTTGCTAAGCCCAAAAGTTGACTTGGTGTGAGATGCCTTGCCTCTGCTGGTAAATTCTCTGCCCCAGGCTTCCAATAAGATAACTACATCCCACCTGCAAGTTAGCATTCACAGAATATAACCCCATGCTGGCTACAGATATTCCTGCAGGTCTCTCTTACCTGCCATAGCTGATGTTGGGCCCATGATGCAACATATTGTCACTCCTTTCTGACTCAACTGCTGCTGATGCTTGAATCAGACAGCCACCCACTGCTCCTCAGGGGCAACTCTCCCCTCCCAGTGGGCTCCACATGGCCCAGCTGAGACCCTAAGCTCAAGAGCTCAGCCCTACAGAAGAACTGGTAACATCCAGGCCTCGCCACCTGAGCCCACAGCAGACAGTGTACAGGATGGAAACCCTTGACATCTGCAACTCTCTTCACAAAGAGGCACCAGTAGGGCAGGAGCATCTTCTGGAGGGACCACACTTGGCCTGACCAGATCCAAGTACATGATGTTTACACAGGGAGGGCTATATCCAAGATGGAGATGGCTATATCTGAGCAAAAAAGGGGGGCTAGTGTGGAGTGCTGTGCCACTACCTTTTACTTTGGAGTCTTCTGACCTCTGATGTTCCTGGTCACCAAAACCATAATAGGCAAAGCCATGGTTGAGGTTGCTTACCCAGCTAACTCACCCATGACTGGGGCATTTTACCAAATGCAACTTTACCAATTTTTTGCGTGCTTGACTGGACTAACAATCTTTCTGTGACTACAAGGCTACTTTTAATAGGAGTACTGTATTCACACACAACCACACAGTCCTAGGCACCTCCTCATTGGTGGTTATGAGGGCTGCCATTTCCTTAAATCTACAAGTGGCTCCTTTTTAGCTGTCAACCTTTTCTTATATGAGAAGACCCTGGAAAGAATTAAATTGCTGCTTCACTTGCCCTAAAAGTGTCATTTCTTCACCATAATGCTGTGAGTGAGATTGGCATGGCCTCAGGGACTGTATGAGGGCATGGTAGGCCTCATGGCATCATTCTGACAGGCTGCATCACAGGCAGCACACTGAAATGCTGTGGCCTTCCTTTTGTGGGGAACAGGGAATGGCCAATGATAACTTCCAAGATGTAGGAAGGGAAATATTATCACATTAATGAAGAGTTAATGTTAGTTACAGTTAGCACAGAGTGTGGACCAAAGTAATGCCAGTTAACAGGTCCCAGGGTCACTCTTCCATACGGTTTAGTTTACTTGTATCAAAACATCCATAAGGGCTGTTGCAGAGGCACGAAACCATGGCTGGCTCCCAGGGGTGTTCAGTAAGGCTGTGCTGTTTACTCTGGCAATGAACAATATGAAGAAAAACTGGTGTACAGTAACTGGCTCAGGAGTGATTACTTCATGGCATAAACCTCCATAACACTGTAGACTTAATTCCAAGAAAAAAATGTTTGTTGCAAATAATTTGATAAGTTATATAATTTCTCCCAGGAAAATTATGCTGCACCAAAAACTGACATGCTTTCATTCACCCGACTGTTCAGAAAATACATTTTATAAAAAAGAGAAACATGAATTATGAATGGCTTAGGCAACCACAGAAAAAAAGAGATACATGTATAGAAAATTTAGAGTTTGACTATGCTTTTCTGTAGTATTTCTATTGAGATGAAGTATGTTGGTTAGCATATGACTAATTCTCTCATTCTTTCTGTAGGAGAAAAATTGTGTAGAAATTACATATCTTATTACCATACAGTATGTCTGTGATCGTGACTTCTAAAGCTGGAAGAAAATAGAAAAGAGACCTTTCTTAATCATCGCTTGGTGTTAATACAAAGGCACCAGAAGGAGCAGATGAAACAAACCATTTAAGTTAATATACACTTGTCAAGCAAGAAGCAGTATGATGGCATGACTCCAGTCTCTCAGAGGAAGGAAATTTTTTTGTTCAGTGAAAGTTGATATCTCAGTAACTCGTTCAGCACAAAAATCGGAAATGAAGTTAAGAAATGCAAAGCTCTTCCATTCCTCTCATCTTTTCTCCCTGCACTAGTAACTTATTATGTTTAATGTTATGGGAGTATACAGAGAGGAAAGCAAGCCATAGCTTGTCATCAGAGCTTCACAAAACTAGAAAGAAGTTTTCTTTTATTTATTGTCAACATACAAATTACAATTTTCATAGTACCATTACAGATGTCAGCTCCCTATAAATACTTCTGTCCTATTATAGGTAAGCAATACTTAGGGGACAGAAGTCAGTTGAATGAAAACCTATCCCTTGCTAAACAAACAAAGAGTCAAGGAGTGCCAGCAATGTCATGTAGCAGATTCTGGATGACATGCATGTCACAGTTCATTTGGATCTCTCAAATTTAAAGGACAATGTACTCTGTATACCTATCTTTACTTCATTACCTCGTTAGGTAAAAATCAAACAAGGGCTCAATCCCCTTTCGACAGACTAGTCTAACTTGATAATTCTCTAATTCTTACCTTTATTAATTCACAAAGGCACTAACTCACAAAGGCACTAACTCACAAATTCACTCTCTCATCTAGTGTACATGTTGCTCTCACTTTAGCCTAATGGTGCTGCTCCCACCATACATCAGGCTTTAGCATGAGCTGTGTCTTAGGCCAAAACCTGTGCAGGAGTCAAGGGAACACCCACACTCCACCACTTGGTATAGGCCAAAAGTCTAGTAAATCCCATGTGTCAGTGAGTGGAGGTACTGTTACTCTTCTTGCCTCACTGGGGATGATGGTAGGGGAAAGCTTTGAGCATGTTCATGGAAGTCTAGTATTACAGTTTGTTATTAGGTAACATACTTTCACCATGGCAAGAAATCTGGATATATAAACATACTAGTAGAAAATAAATAAAATACAGAACAACAATACAATGCTCACAAGATGCAATATGCCAGTTGCAGAAGGTGCATAACCCATAAAAATGTCATACAAATGATGTCTAGCAGTTTGTTCAATTCCTGTTGCAATCTTCACAATCTGGTCAGTATCATACCTGATAGCAACAGTCATCTGGTTTTGATAAGCAATTGCTTTTCATATTTGGTGATTAAAATTTCCAGTTCTTCAGTTTGAGAATGTACCATGTCCCATATTGGTCCTAAGTATCCTGTACAAGTTGTAGGCAAATATTCCACCAGCATCAATGTGAATTAGCTTTTTGGTTTCTATAAAGTCATTCTGCCATTACACAGAACATCACAAAGTAAACCCAACACATATACAACCCACTTTTCACTTAGTTATCATACACTTAGCTTAAATAGCAGATACCTGAGGTCATTTTACTTGTACAAGGGTCTTGTAATACTAAATGTTCAGGGCAGTACTATTCATGGTTTCCCCATTCTACATCCATGAGCTTTGATTATGTTACCTTTGTAATCCATGCATTTGGTCCCTTGAACTGGCAGCCATATTCTATTAGCTACAATAATAGGGAGTGGGCCTTATTGGTAAATGGGTTCATCTTTACTTTCCCTATTTATGGTGCAGTAATAAATAGATCCACTCAACAGACTACTTTTGCTTGCTACTCCTAAGTTGTGCTGAAATGGAGTTTACAATACCGGCACCAATCCAATAACAGGGTCCCCAACACAGCAGGATTCCCACTACAGATCCAATTGGCTTGTTGTTCATGTTCATTTATAATAAAGATTTGCATGGTAACACAAGCAATGGCACTGATGGTATTAGAAACAAATTTGTGAACACCAGCATCCACGTCCTTGAAAATCTTCTGGAGTTTTTTCCAAGAGTTTTAGGCTCATTGTCAAGGTATTGGTAGTTGCATCCTTTCCATTTATTATGTCCATGGTCTGACTGTTTATAGCTTGTCTTAATGGTCTTATTCTGCACAGTTTATTGCTAGTGATTTCTAAGTTCATAGAATCCAGTGCTCCTGTGCCCAATCCAGCTGTTCCCAGTCCCCTGGAAAGATCCCTAACTGTGCAGGTTTGCCAATGGGACTTGCATCATTGTTCATATATAGGTACTATCCATTGCAAGCGGTGTGAATATACCTATGCTAATGTTGTCCCATCAAATCCAAACATAAAATTCAAATACTTCAGAGGTAAAAACTGCAAATCTTTTGGGAAATCCTTGGGTAACTATTACTGGTGTAGTAGTGGCAGTGGGAATCAGTGAAATTTCAAACTGCATACTGCCCACTGTGGTGCACAAACCATGACCTTGATGGTTAATTGGCTCGCAGACTCCTACAATGAATTCTAATGCTTCCATTCCCAGCAGGCATCACCATCCATTGTTGTGTTATCTGGTATTTTTGCATGTGTACATTTGTGTAGGAGGAAAAACTGAACAGGACCTTCAGTATTGTTGTGATCATTTTGGGGGGTTATGTCTCCTTTATAATGTATTAGTTTCTCCATCCAAGTCCAGGTTCCCAGATACAGATCTTTAAGCAAATTTAAGGTTGGTATGGACGGTCAGGTGGATACCCTGTTTCTTGCTACTCCACTGGTGGGTTTTGAACATATTGGGCCTCACACCTCATGTCATATTGTGGCATGCTGCTACACGCCCTATAGTAATAGGATGACAGTTGGCCATATCTTATATTTGCTCCCAATATTTGCTTCCCTATACATTGAGATATATGGGGAATTTGCTCAATTTCCTAGCTATTGTGTAGCACTAGTCCATACAGCATAGGAATCAGCGTATATGGCCTGTGCACCATTTCTAAGAGCTAATACTATGGCACAGAGCTCTGCTAATTGAGCAAAACCTTTTATTTGCTCAGTTACTACAGGTTCTTCTGCTACAAATACAGCAGCAGCCATTCCTTGCCATTCACCCTGTATTTTGCAAGCGCTCCTGTCAGTAAACCAGAGAGTATCTGATTGACAGGAGTTGAATTCAGGAGCATCCTGCACAGAAAAGCCAGGCGGCCCCATGTACTCAATGGGCATCCCTATATGCTCCACAACTTCAGTAATTTTATTCTCATTATTGAAGCCGTCCACAGTTTTATGATGATAGATACACAGTACTCACCTTTGTACAGGTGTCTTACATGCTACACCTAAATGTACTGGTTAACCAGAGAGCATAGGTTTAAGAACAGGTATTGGCAATGTAATTTTATGCTCCTTCCCAGGGTCAAGGATTCAGCAAACTGCTAACGGCATCTTTTCACAAGTGGAATGATTGTGCTCCTCTCAGCCAGATGTACACATAGACTGCACAACAGTGACATCCCGTGGTAATTTTAGTTATTCTAGCTCTTTAGACAATACAGTATGAACAATGGTCAGACTGTTTAAAACGTGAGCTAAGGGAGTAAACGTATATAGTGGAGGCCCTGACAGGTAGAAGCAAATCGTTCCCTATCTGCATCTGGTACATATCATAGAATCACAGAATCAAGGACCACAAGGATTACCTGGTCCAAACTTTCTTGGCAAAAGCACAGTCAAGACATGATGGCCCAGCCCCCTCTCCAGTCGAATCTTAAAACTGTCCAATGTTGGGGAATCCACCACTCCCCTGGGGAGATTATTCCAATGGCTGACTGTTCTCATTATGAAAAATTTTCCTTTTATGTCTAATCAGAATCTCCCCAGGAATAACTTGTACCTATCTTTTCCATGTGATTCCTTGTAAAAAGCGAGTCTCTGTCTTCTTCGTGGCCACCCTTTAAATATTGGAGCATGCTGATAAGGTGTCCCCTAAGCCTTCTTTTCTCAAGGCTGAACAAACTCACTTCTCTCCTCCTTTCCCCATACAGCAGTCTTCCCAGTCCTTTGATGATCTTTGTGGCCCTTCTCTGGACCCTCTCCAGCCTGTCCACACCTTTTTTGTATAGCAGGGACCAAAACTGAACACAGTATTCCAGGTGTGGCCTGGCAAACGCTGAGTAGAGTGGGATGATGACTTCTTTCTCTCTGCTGGTGATACCCTTGTTGATGCAACGCAGCATGCTGTTGGCTTTGTTTGCCGCAGCAGCACACTGTTCACTCTTATTGAGCTTGTTGTCCACCAGGACTCCCAGGTCCCTTTCCACAGAGCTGCTCCCCAGCCGGGTAGATCCCAGCCTGTGCTGCACTCTTGGATTATGTTTTCCCATGTGCAAGACCTTACATTCACCTTTGTTGAACTTCATAAGGTTCTTGTTAGTCCACTCTTCCAGCCTATCCAGGTCTTCCTGCATGATGGCTCTCCCTTCCAAAGTGTCCACTTCCTCACTCAGTTTGGTATCATTGGTAAACTTCACCAGGGTACACTTGATCCCATCATCCAGATCACTTACAAAGATATTAAATAGCATTAGGCTCAATATTGATCCTTGGGGGACTCTACTTGTGACATTGCCAGTTTGAAAAGGAGCTATTTGCCACCACCCTCTGGGTGCGGCCTGTCAGTCAGTTCCCCACCCATGGCACAGACCACTTGTCTAGACTGTAACTCATCAGTTTCTCTAGGAGTAGGCTGTACCGAATGCCTTGGAGAAATTCAGACAGACAATGTCCTCCACTCACCCCACATCAACCAAGTGGGTTACTTCGTTGTAGAAGGCGATCAGGTTTGTCAAGCACAATTTGCCCTTGGTGAATCCATGCTGTCTTTTCTCAATCATATGTTTCATTTGACTTGTGATATCTCACAGGAGGATTCATTCTATAACTTTCCCAGGGACTGATGTAAGACTGATGGGCCTATAATTTCCAGGATCCCCCTTGAAGACCTTCATGTAGATGGAGGTGACATTAGTCTTCTTGTCCTCCAGGATGTCCCCCGATCTCCATGACTTCTCAAAGATTATGGAGAGCGGCCTCACAACGATGTCAACCCACCCTCTTAACACCCTTGGGTGGATATTGTCATGGCCAATCTATTTGTAGGGGTCAAGCTCCTGTAATAGTTCACATTTCAACTCTTTCTTCACTGACAGTGGGTCTGTGTTCGCATCAACCTGGATTTTTATTCCCAAGGCCTGGGGACCAACAGTGCTGATAAAGATAGAGGTGAAGAAAGTGTTGAGAACATCTGCCTTTTCAGTGTTGGTGAGCAATTCACCTCTCTTGTTTAACAGTGGGACAATATTTTCCTTCTGTTTCTACTTGTTGTTTATGTATCTGAAGAATCCTTTCTTGTAGTTTTTGACATTTCCAATTTCAATTCAAGCTGAGTTTTTGCTTTTCTAACTGCATCTCTGTACACCCTGGCGATGCTCTTGTAGTTCTTAATGAGCATTCATCTGCTTTTCCATCTTTGGTACGCTTCTCTTTTGGTTTTGAGCAGACTCAGAAGCACGCAGTTAAGCCAAGGGGGTCTCTTGCTTTGCCTACTTCCCTTGCCTTTAAAGGGGACGAACTGGTTTTGTGCTTCCAGGAGGGCATTCTTGAAAAACTCCCAGGATTCCCTAGCTCCTTTAGCCTCCATGGAAGCTTCCCATGGAATCCCTCCCAACTGAGCTCTGAGTGAGCTGAAGTTTGCCCTTCTAAAATCTAAAAATCTAAAATCTTTGTCTTACTACTACCCTTCAGCACGCTCAGCATGATCGCAGGATCCCAAACTCCACAATGTTGTGACCACTGCAGACAAGGCTGTCACTAACTGAGATATTACAAAACAGGTTTTCTTGGTTTGTGAATAGCAAGTCCAGTAGTGCCTCGGGTTAGTTTGATTTCTCCCCTACAGATCTCTTAATTCCAAGACAGTAAACCCTCCAGTAGCTGTTCTAAGGTGAGGTGATTTTTGTGCCCTATTGTTTGGACTTCATAACTGGTCTCAAAACTGGGGTGGGGGTGGGGGGGAGGGGAACAACAGGAGAGATAATCATCTCAGTTATCATCCGGCCCTGAGGAGAAGGGATCAACATCTGATTCCACACATTCCCAACCCAAACGTCACCACACAAGGTACAATAGATTTTAACTGGGTCAATCACAGTGGCTTCCAGCAACTTTCTCTTGTGTGCTTTTGCATTTGTAATTATTTGGGGCTAAAGTTTTTATTAAAGCAATTTAGTTTGCATTTCTAATTATCTAAACTTTAGTTGCCAAGTGTTCCTTCCATTTTCCTTATCCTCATTTTGCTTTTTCCATCGTACAATTTCCCCCTTCAATTCATCAATCTCATCTGTTGCTGCTTTAAGACAGCGTCTTTCCCCTTTTTCCTTCTTTCTGCTACACCAGTACGATTACCACCTCATGTCTGAAGATGCAAAATCTTTCAGTCATTTGCATTAGATAAATTACCAATCATTTGTTAAAGGATGTTTTTCGCAAGGGTTGAAAGGAGCAACCCCTTCAGGTAGCTGTGAAATTCATACAGTAACAGTCAGTGTGCTCCTGGTAGAAGTATGTTGGAAGTCCCTTGTTTATCATGGAATTCATGTTCTTCATTGCTGTTTTCATCTTTTTAATTGCTAGTTTCTCTAACTATATTGGGCAGACAAGGAGATTATACCAGCACTTTTTGAATTGTTTTGCAGTTTGCACGAATAAACAAGTACACTGGCTTGGGACACTGGTGCTCACCTAGACATGAATACAGAAATGGCCCAGTAATGCACCTACTCACCACCTTCTTGGGCTGAAAGTTCACCAGTGGATCACACATATCCACCTACTTTCTCTCACAGACCTCTCTTGTAGCTGCTACTCAAATCCTCGGTATCTCCAGTACCTACTCCAGTACCTATCACCTACTCCCCAGCTAATCCAGCTTAGTTTGCTAGAAGATCACACTCCAAAAAAAAAAAAAAAAAATTATAAATGGAGTCTGTAGAATGGACTGCAGTAACCAGGCACAGCAGAACAATCATGTAGACCAGTAGCCTGCTGACTTGCCATGGACCCCTTTCATTGCCCACTTCTCTGCTTTCCCACCTTTGTTCTCCCTACTAGGCACTCCCCAGAATCCTTTGCAAAGGGGCAACTCAGTGTCCTCCTTAGAAGGGGCATGGGGTCTGCAAGTCCTGTCATACAAGGGGGCCAGGATCTGTATCCCCTGTAAGCACTTCCTAGCCTTGCACAGTCAGTCCCACCTCCTCCTCCTTCCCTGCTGCTCATGAGGGTGCTGTCCTCATCTCCTGGCCCCCAGTGTCCCAGCCACCTCACTGCTAAACTTTTGGCACCAGCTGGCATCACCACTCTCCTCTTAACTCCTCATGAGCCTTCCCTGCCCAAGGTTCCTTGGCGACCCAACATCACCCTGCATGACAGCACCTGTCATAGAAGGTACTTCTGTACAACGGTTTGCCACATGTTCCTTCCTTGAGTTGCATCTAACTCTGTATTTTCAAACTTCCTTTTGTTTATTTTTTTCCTTTTTTGTTTATTGTTAATTTTAAATACCTGCTAAGTGTCCGCGAAGCTTTATCCTGAGTTTTGGCACAAATGGGAGAAGTATCATTACAACACCACAGAACAAAATGAAGATCTTAATTTTGGCTGTTGTGCTTTATTTACAAAAGAAGCCATTTGCTGGTGGGCCTAGCTTCATGGATATCACTGCCCAGGTACCTGTACTCACCATTAAGTTGAAGGTTGCTGCCCTCCTGCTCGCTTACTGGGCACAGCAAACTCAACGTCATTAGAAAAAGCCTCACAGAAGACCTGCCTAGCCTGTTTGAAAATGAGGATTTTTTTAATGTTTCTCTTGTTGTGCTTGTACCAGGGCAGTATCTTTCCAAGAAAGCAGTCCATCGCATGTGCCCATTTCCTACTGAAGGAGATTCAGTCCTTCAGCTCTACTATTCTCTTGGCTCCCTACAGCCCTTGAAAACCACAGCACTTGCAGAGACGGCCACCTCTTTGGTTTCTCGGCACTGTCCAAGTGGCATCAGGCTGAGGGACGGCTGCTCCCTAAGGTACGGGAAGCCCAGAGTCAAGTGTAAGGATGCTGCTGGGGAGGGCATCCACGCCAGCACCCACACCACAGCGTATGTCCATTGCCTGCTTCCCATGGACAGGCTGAGACCACTGAACAAGAATTCCGTTCGATGAGAGCAGTGGATTACATGGGAAGCAAAGCCTAGGAAAAGAGAAACTAACTACTGGCTTTCATCCACACTTAAATATATGCACCACATCATGTGACTGGAAACTGCATTTCCGGTTCCTATGCTACACCTGCAGCACTTAAGAGAAATACAGCTTTCTTCTCACTCATTAACTGCAATATAAAAACTGCAGAAGCTTGTGTGGACTACAGCTTCCCTTCAGTAAGAATCCATAGGCCCAGCTAGAAGCATCTTCCTAAGTGCTACAAACAAAGCATCGTCACAGAGTGCCTCTCCATCCTACCTTTTTCTCTGCATTTTCCTTGTCCTCTGCATCCTGCTGCCAAAGCCTTTGCACACTCAAATTAAAAGACCCTCTTCCCAGCTCATAACTGTTACCACAATGGTCATCAGCCTTAAACTCTCTGTGAATCATATGTTCTGGTAGAGTGGAAGGAGAGCTCCTTTTGCCTTATCCCTAAGGCAGGGAAGGAAGAGGAAGGAAGTGGTGAGAGAGTGGGGGAGGAACACTGCAGTCACTATTAACCAGCATTGTTTAACGGACTGTTGGAGAGGGGCATGCTATAGGTAAAACCTTGCTTCTGATCTGAGTGGAAAAGGAGGAGGTTTTGAAGAGTGCCCCAGAGGACTGAGCAGTCCAAGGCTGTGGAGAGATGGCTTTGGGTGTTTGAGACACTCAGCAGTTCCCCAAAATGTACCCAGGCAGACGTTCCCATCCGAAAACTTTGGAACTAACTCTCCCAACCACTTAAGACATGGTTACCCTGCCAGTCCATCCAGACACAGGCTTCTTG
The DNA here is from genome assembly GCF_000690535.1 of Cariama cristata. Taxonomy (NCBI): domain Eukaryota; kingdom Metazoa; phylum Chordata; class Aves; order Cariamiformes; family Cariamidae; genus Cariama; species Cariama cristata. Next base: position 291 of record NW_009622512.1, on the reverse strand, counting down.
GCTCCCTCACATTCCCAGTGTCCAAGAGGCCAGACACAACAGTTACAGTCTCTCCGTTGCTCACTTTTCCTAGGCCAGCAGGGGATGAGTTAGGAGAAGCGCTGAGCGAAACCCTGACCCTGCAAGAACAGCTACATAAGCTACAGGAAGAGCTTTATCACCTGCAATGGAGTGCAAAGGATGTTGCTGAGTGTGCTCTCCAGGAAGCCTCGAAGCAGGCTGGGATGGGGAGGAGAATCGGAAACAGTAAAACCGGTAGATGGAGATAAGAACAGTTTAATAACTGAAATA
>NW_009622511.1:23943-24271 GCF_000690535.1 Cariama cristata | reverse complement strand
GGATTTGGCGTCCCCCGTCACAACCCCATCCCCGGGGACTCCTGTGGTCCCCCCGTGCTCGCAGCCGCCTGTCCTGGAAGGGCCGAGCTGGGCAGGTGGCGAGCTGCGTCCTGACCTTCGCCCTCTGCAGATGACCTGGCCGACGAGATGGAGGACGTGGACTTTGATGACGAGGGGGGAGAAGAGCCCGATGCCGAGGCTTGGGAGACAGAGGACGAGGGGGTGGAGGACGGCATGGAGGCACAGGACGACAGCGAGGTCACGTTCTGTCTCCACTCGGGTGAGTGGTGGGCACAGGCAGCGGCAGGGGGTCGCCTCCCTCAGGCCA
>NW_009622511.1:22168-23917 GCF_000690535.1 Cariama cristata | reverse complement strand
ACCAGCTCGCACCCTGGCTTTCCCCAGAGTGAGGGGGTGCAGCAGGTCCTTGCCAGGCTGCTGTCTCCCAGCTGTTCCTGGGACAGCCATCACCACCCAGAGCTGCCTTGGGCTGGGCTCATTTCTACTTTATGCTCTGGTAGAGAAGCTTTTTGAGCTTCCTGCTGTGGTGGCTCACCCTGAACTTGGCAGACAGCCTGTGCTGCTCTTCCCCCGTGGGAAGAATAGATTCCCGCTGGTTTGGATTGGGAGTTCAGCTCACGAACATCCCACCCAGACCTGGCACTTTGTGGGATTTGGATCCCATGGGAGTGTCGGGGGGGCTATGATCGAGCCATGTAGCCTCTCTTTACTCTTCTGTGAAGCTTCTGTTTTCTGCGTGAGCCTCGACCCCAAGACCAACACGCTGGCGGTGACAGGTGGGGAGGACGACAAGGCCTTTGTGTGGCGTGTGAGCGACGGAGAGCTCCTGTTCGAATGCTCAGGTGAGGTGCTCAAGGCCATCCAAATGAGTGGCCATGTCCCCTCCCAGCCACGTCTCTCTGGACGTGCTTTTCCCCAGCCAATGCTCTGCTGGAGCCAGGCTCCTGACCATCCTCCATAACTTGGCCTGAGCAGTCCCTGTCCCCTGATGTCTCTAGGACACAAGGACTCAGTCACCTGCGCTGGCTTCAGTCACGACTCTGTGTTTGTGGCCACGGGTGACATGTCTGGGCTTATCAAAGTGTGGCGGGTGGATGCCAAGGAAGAAGTGTGGTCCTTCGAGGTGGGGGACTTGGAGGTGAGCAGTGGGATCCCTGGTGCTGTGGGGAGCTCATGGGCCGGCAGCCGGTACTCAGCTGGGGATGCCACCCTGGTGACACTGCTTGTCCCTCTCTCTGCCCAGTGGATGGAATGGCACCCTCAAGCCCATGTCCTTCTGGCGGGCACGGCTGATGGAAACTCCTGGATGTGGAAGATCCCCAGCGGAGACTGCAAAACCTTCCAGGGCCCTGCGTGCCCAGCCACGTGTGGCAGGATCCTGCCTGATGGTGAGGCATGGGCGCTGTCTGGGGTGGGGAATGTCACCAGCTCTGTGACAGATCCCACTGCCACCATCTGCTCTCTGGCTTCTGCCAGTCTGTGCTGAGTGGGAGGTGGAGGGACGAGGAGAGCTCTGGCTCTATCCACTCACCCTGTCTCACCCAGGGAAGCGAGCGGTGGTGGGTTACGAGGATGGGACCATGCGCATCTGGGACCTGAAGCAGGGAACCTCACTGCATGTCCTGAAAGGTAGGGAAGAGGTTAATCACCTGGGGTGCTCCCTAATTGCGGAATGGCCCCTTCCAGTGGGCTCTGACCTCTGCCTGAGTGGAAAGGTGGCACCCTCTGAGGGCAGGGGCTGCCGGAGGGAGCCTGGTGCTGGGCATCCCTGTTCCCACAGGTGGCTGCTCCTTGCCACCAAGGTGCTGGCAGAACCGGGCAAGGTGGATGCTGCAGGAGGGTGGGTTTCGAGGCCCATCGGATCTCTGTGGGGGGAGGACACGTGAAGCTCATGGCCTCTCCTGCTCGCTCCCCAGGCCAGGATGGCCACCAGGACCCCTTGACGTGTGTGGCCAGCAACCAGGATGGCAGTTTGATCATGACGGGCTCTGTGGACTGTCACGCCAAGCTGGTCAACTCTGCCACGGGCAAGGTGGGTCTATGTGGGTGGGGGCAGAGCCAGGAGCACTGGGGGGATCGGCCTCCCAAGCCCCTGTCCTGGGCCAG
>NW_009622511.1:18275-22137 GCF_000690535.1 Cariama cristata | reverse complement strand
CTGCGGGTGGGGCCCACGGGCAGCCAGCATGAGGCGCCCTTGGCGAACACAGCTGCTTTTCCCGGCTGCCGTGGTGGGACCCGTAGCTGGGTGGTCCCGCTGGCTTGGCAGAAGGAAGTTCTCCCCTTGTTTGCTCCGAGGAGCTGAGGTTTTGGGGTCGGGCCTTGGTGTGTAGGCGGTGTAGGCTCGATCCTGGGTAAGGAAGGGGACCTCGGTGCGGCTGGGGATCCTCTTCCCCTCCCCTTGGGGACTAGTTGGCCTCCCTCCACCCAGGTGGTGTGTGTGTTCAAGATGGAGAGCGTGGCCCCCAAGGCCCCCGCCGGCGAGGGCGAGGAGGCAGAGTCCAACTCGGTGGAGTCGCTGGGCTTCTGTAACGTGTGAGTGTGGGGACAGCCCCTCTTCAGTGCTAGATCTTACAGGGGTTGTTACAAACACATCCATTTCCATCCCTCGTGCTCGTTCTGCTGCATTTCTCTTGCCTCCATCCTCCCCAGCTGGCTGTGGAGATACCAGGTCACTTGGGTGTGACACTGCAGAACAAGGGACACCAGCTGCTTGGACCTCCCCATAACCCATTGGGTTTCTGGGCTAGCCTGATGGACCACTGTTTAGCCAGGATACCCTCCAGACATGGCTGCTGGGGATCTTTCCTACCAGGACATTGCCTTCTCCCTTGTGACCCTTGGGCTAGTTGCTGACTCTTGCTGTTCTGTTGGGTTTCCTGATCTGGGTGTTTCATGGCTCCAGCCATCCGGTTGTTCCTCATCTTCCTGATACACTGTGGCCCTCAGCATAGGCTTTGCCTTCAACCTTGATCCGCCAGGCATTTCCATCCCTGCTTCCCCCAGGCCCACATAACGCCTGTTCCCCTCTCTGCAGGATGCCACTGGCCGCTGTGGGCTACCTGGATGGCACGCTGGCTATCTACGACCTCTCCACACAGAGCTTGAGGCATAAGTGCCAACACGAGGTACTGCCTTACCCCCTCTCCCTGGACAGGGGGGTGTCTTTGGGCCCATCTGAGACCTCCCTTGGAGCCCAGGGGCTTTCCTTGGGCCAGTTCCCAATTTGTGCTTCTCTCTCAGCCCCTTGGGCTTCCCCAAAGGCAACCGCAGTCCCTGCACAGAGGATGTGCCCCATAGCTCAGCCCTGGCTCTTTTATCTCTGGGGATGGCAGACAACACTGGGAGGGGGGCATGTAGGGGGAGCTGAGACTTGCTGGGGGTGCCCAGTGCTCACACTGTGTCCTCTCCCTGCCCCAGTCAGGGATCGTGCAGTTGCTGTGGGAGGAGAGCTCAGCTGTGGTGTATACCTGCAGCCTCGACGGGGCTGTGCGGCTCTGGGATGCCCGCTCAGGGAAGATGATCAGCGAGTACCGAGGGCACTCGGCCGAAATCCTCGACTTTGCCGTCAACAAGTGAGCGGGGAACCCCTAGCCCCTTCCCTGCCGGGTGGAAGGACCAGGGGTGGCAGGGGCCTCCAGCCTCAGGAACTCAAATCATGAGCTGTCTCTCCTTTGGGTGCTCCTGGGGTCTGGTCCTAGGTCAGAGGACAGATCCAGGTTCATGCTGAGACTTGAGGGTCTCAAGGGGGAGTGGGGCAGATCAGAGCTGGGCCAGGGGAATTGGTGAGAGATGGCCAAAGCCCCCAGCCCCATCTCTGAGCTCCGTCTTCCCCCAGGGATGCCTCCATTGTGGTGACGACCTCTGGGGACCACCAAGCCAAAGTGTTCTGCGTCCAGCGCCCTGATCGCTAGAACTGTGCTGAGGGATGGTGTCCTGGCTCTGCCAGGTTGCTCGTGTACAGAGGGATGAGGAAGATGGGTTTCACCACCCTTCTCCAGTGCGTGCTTTGTAATTTTCCAGCCTGCCTCTGCTTTGCCCTCATCATCTGGGGGCCAAGCCTGGGGTTTTGTATGAAAATGTCTTTTAATTATATAAATTATTTCACTTAACTGGTTGCCATCCACTCTGCTTGTTGGGGGGAAGAGGGCCTGGGGAGCTGTGCTTCCTCACTCCTCAGGGATCTCCCCAGCATCCAAGCATGGCCTGAGGACCAACAGCAGATGGTTTTATGCTGCTCTGGGTGGAGGCAGAGACCTTCATCCTAGCTCACGCTGTTATGGGGAATGAGGGGGTCAGGATAGGAGGGAAGGGTGCAGGTTGCTAGCTGAGGATAGGAGAATCCTGCTCTGTGCAGCCCAGGAGTTCCCTAACACAACAGGCTACCCACTCCTAGACCTGGGCACAGCACCCCTACTTCAGCCCCCAAAACGAGATCACCTGAAATCTGCTGTGGGATACAGTAATGATCCCCCTCCTGCACCTGTGACTCCAACCACCCCTTCAAGGGCATGGCCACATGCATTGACAAGCCAAAGCCCTACAGCCCCTTAAGATAGAAAGATCTCCTTTATTAATGAACCCCAACAGTATTTCTTCAGATACAGGAGTTTTGAACTCAAATACTCAGAAGAAAACAAGTTAATATTGCATTATTCTCATAAGAAATACTGCAACTTATTTCCGGTAACATATTGCAAAGCGAAACAGCTTGAAAAGAAAAAAAAAATTAAAAAAGAAAAGAAATTAAGTCAATCAAACTGGAATTAAGGTTTTGTTTCTTGGAACGATCAAGTCCTCGCAAGCACAGCTCGTTTCTGCAGATTACTCCCCAAACTGTCGTACAAACAGACCCCGATTGCTTGAATTCCTTATGAGCCCACAGAGGTGCAACATTAAAAGCTACGATTATTGGGTAGCAAGTGCCCCAACACCTTTGTCCTCCACGGCAGCCTCAGTGACCCTGGCGTTAACGGGTTGTGAACGTCTTCCCCCTGAAAGGATGCAGAGAGAGGTCAGCACAGCCCCTGGCACTGTTCTGGGGTGCCCCAGGGTGGCTACGGGGCTTTTGGTAGGGCACACGCTCGCACTGAGCTCTCAAAGACAGGCAGACACAGCTGGTTCAGAGCTCACAGGCATTTGTGGCTGCAGAACCAGGTCATGGGGCTGTGGGGAAGGGCTGGCTTTTGCAGGAGGGATAACGGAGGAGAACGCAAAGGGGACATGCCAAGATGCACAGAAAAAGGACACCAAGGGGCTCTGGGATCAGCAGAGGGTAAAGGACCTGAGGGAAACATGTTCACCCAACTGATCTCCTCCACCCACTTTGCTCTGGGCTGCTTTAGTCACAAGAGGGAGCCAACCAGCCAGTGTGGTGGCCCGGGAGTGCTCCTGGCCCCAGACATCCGCTGGCCAAGGGCAGCCAGGTGGCTCCAAGGAGCTGCAGATGCACTGGGCAGGAGGAACCTGCTCCAGCGCCTGCAAACCCCCAGGAAGGACCTGGCCACTCTGCCCCCATGAGCTGGAGCTGCCCCCAGAGCTGATCAGCCAGCTTTAATACAATGGGAAAAGCCCCACAAATGCCACCATGGACTCGGGGTGGGGGGACAACGGAGACACCAGGGCTCGCAGAGCTGTGTAGGAGCCTTCTTTCGCAAAGAACCTGCTGGCACAGGGTTTGCCACAGACCCGGTTCCTCAAAGGACAAGTGAGGCAGTAAGCAAGTGTGGTGGAGGGTGCACAGGGGTCCTGGGAGGCCAACACACCCTGATCCAGTCTTTCATCTCAAGGCACCCAGGCAAGCACCTCTCTATGAAACAGCCCCTTTCTCTCTCAGATGCGGTCCCAGCACATCAGGCCCTGGTCTGGTCAGCCCCAGAGCATCCCAGTCCTCCCTGGACCAGAGTATGCCAAGCTGAGAAGGAGTAAGCTCGTGGCTCCAGAGAGCCAGGCCCCGCTTTGCTACTCACGTGATTGTTTTCATTTCTTTCTTCTCTGCGTCTGGACGGGCACGGTTTCGC
>NW_009622511.1:0-18244 GCF_000690535.1 Cariama cristata | reverse complement strand
TTGAGGAAATCTGATGTTTTTGCCCTCATACGTGTATGAATATAGGCCTGCATTTCATTAGGACAAAATGGGGACACATCAGGATCCTGTCATCATAGCTGAGATTTCAGGACATGGGGTATGAGCTACCTTTCTGCTCCTTGCTGGGAAAGCACGTAGATCTAGTGCCATAAGGGGAGTTCAGAAGGCAACAGTGAAAATCATCACCTAAGCCCTAGCCAAAGCCAGGTCTCCCTGAACAATTACCCTCGTTTCTGTTCCCAGAAAGAAAGGAAACCAGATCCAATAGGGAAAAATCCTACTTCACTGCTAGAATGGGAAGCGAACAGGCACTGCCTGCGCCAAAGAGCCAGGAGAAAGTGATGATGCATCACTTGCCACCCCTTCATGACTGGGGAGGGCAATGCCAGACCCTAGTGAATTCTCAGGGGGGCACCCTGGCCCTGTGCTCCTTCCCTGCAGCACCCAGGTTAGATGGGCTGAAGCTGCCCCTCCACCCCCCAGCCCTGCCCCCTTGGTACCTTCGAGCACTTGATGTGATAGTGCAGGTAGTCCCGGAATGTGTGGATCAGGTTTATGGTGTTGTCTCTGGCAGCAGCATTGGTGTGACGGGGGAACAGCACTGAAAGAAGAGGGCAACACAAACTGTTAGTGCCTCCCAAAGCTACCAAAGGGCTTCAGGTTTCTCCAGTGCTGGAGGCTTCAGGGTGTGCTGCTCCGAGTGCCTCCTTTGCTCTCCACAAAAAGCTCTTTACTGTGACACATACCAAGATTAAGCAGCACTTGTGATTTTAAACACAGAGCTTAGCAACACTTCTCCATGTCTCCCGCAGCAGCCTGGACACAGCTGTGCACTCTGGGCAAGGCCAAGTGCCCAGAGATGACAGCACCATAGGAAACTGCATGACACTACGTCAGTGCTTGGGAGAAGCAAATAGAGGAGAGAGCTGGGAGGCAGACAAGGGAGTCCAGGCTGCTCAACAGATTTCAGGATCCAGCCTGCCCTCGCATCTTGAAATCAGTTGTGGATCCCTGCCTGGCAGCTTGCCAGCCCTGTGACAGAGCCAGACTTGGCTGCTGCAGGGGCCTCGTGGCTTGCTCTTTCCACAGGCTGGTGCTGTGCTAAGCATCCCAGATCCAAGGGCTGAAAGACCTTTTTGTCTGGGTGATGATCTCACCTGGGACTGTCAGATCAGATAACAGGGAAATTGCATCTCTACAAGAATGAAGTCTTGCTCGCTGTCCCACACCTGCCATTAGACAACCCTCCCATAGCCAACAAGCTGCCCTAACCTCAAGGCAACATTCCCAGCACAGGAGGAGGGCAGTGCTAACTTCACCTTCCCCTGCAGTGTCTGTGCTCCACCTCTGAGCTCTGAACTGCATTTGAATGCTGGCCTGAGAGACCCGAATGGCACATGCAACCATTAACGCCAGTTTCTCTGGAAGAGACCTTTCCCTCTGAATGGGGCAGGGTTTAGACTCCTTAGCTCAGCCCTCAGCATCGCTGCCCAGGAGGAAGCAATGACTCTGCTGGCCAACATCTCTGCAAGCAGGGGAAAGTGGCTCATAAGAGATGGAAGTGTTTGGCCCAGAGCAAAGAGGCAGAGCTGGAGCAGCAGAAGTCACTGCCCTGCTCCTGCTCTCTGGTTGCCTCTGCTGATCAAGCATTGCACAGGTGCCTGCAGCTGGACAAGCTACAGATACACTCGCATGAAACCTCCCACAAGAAACCTCCAGTTTCCACAATATCACAGCAAAGCCACTCCTCTCTTGCCCCCAAATGCTGAACTTATTTTGTAGGCAAACACTAAATGGCTCATTGTCCGCTTCCACAGCTTCTTGCCCACAGCAGAACTGAGGTGACCTGATACAGCAATGGGACACAGCAAAGGGGGCAGTCAACACAGAATGCAACTACAGAGCCTCTTCAGCCCCTAACAACCCACTTGAACACTCAGGAAAAGTGAATTCCTTTTTGTTTTTCATGCAGCAACAGGAACCTCTGTCCTCCCACAGTGTCCCCATGCCTCAGAGCTGCCAGCTTACCAAAGGTGATGTAGCCAATATTGTCGCCAACGGCCGCATCTGTGTCTTTCAGCTCCAAGGGCGGCTCCCTGTGGCTGAAGAGCACCTGTGGGGCTGTGTGACTGGCCCGGCGACCTTCCTTGAACTCCTGAATGAGACAAAGTGAAGGTGAGTCCCACTGTGACACTCCAGCAACAAACCAGGAAAGCAAATGGGGGTTCCCCACTCCCACAGGGCAAATGAGCAGGAGGTTTCCTGGTTTTCCCTGAATGGGCCGAGTCCATCAGGTCAAACCTCTGGAAAACAATCCTTTTTCCCCAGAAAAAACAGACCAAAATGCACAGCTGTCCCAGGTTTACATGTGGCCCTAGCACAACTGGTCATACTTCCTGCCACAAGTGTTTTGTGGAAGGGACACCTCAGTCTGAGCAAGCACATGAGACAGCACAGCTCCTGCCGGAAAGTCAACACCCAAAGCTTCCAGTGAAAGTGGGCAGCACCCACTACCCCAGAGGAAATGAAATTCTCAGAAAGGACTGCAAGGCGTCCATTGCACCTAGTGTAAAGGCTCTGCCATTTGAGAAAGCATCTCCCATCAGGAGTCTTTGCCGAGGCAATAAGAGGCATCTATGGAGTCTGAAGGTTGTGTGTGAAGCCTGCTCCTCCTAACACTTCTCTACACCTTGAAACAATACCTACAGGCAGGGAGATCCCTTCCACCAAGGAACCTCTCTGACAGCAGCGCAACCCCCACCTCACATGAAATGAACTGGCTCCGCATTCCAGGAATGACAGGACTTCCCTATACGGGGCTGCGGAAGTCCAGACACCATTCTCCTGTCCCAAGGCAGGGCAGCCTCCCCTCTGCCTGACTGACTCCCAGCCCAGCCTACACATCATCACTGAGGCCTCTCCTCCCTTCTGAGCACAGCTCACCCTGGTAAGGGCAGGAGCATCTGTGTCCCTTTTAGAGAAGCAAGTAGCTCACTGGGGTTTCCTTAATGAAATGCTTAGCTTGCACTTCTGCCTGCTTATGCGAGAGGGTGAAATGGTTCAAATGGCTTCACTGGTTAGTTAATGGTTGGATTTTCTCCATGAAAGCCCAGATGAGCAGCCACCATGCCTGACTGGGCTGTGTTATGCAAGAGCAATAGCTGGAGGGAAGGAGCCAGCGTGACTCAGAGTGGAAATTCTTGTGGCTGGGCAGGAGCAGGGCTTGCTGTTGTAAAAACCAAGAACTTGGGACATGGAGACTCTGGGATAGCTGCTGCCTTGAAGCCCTGCCACCTCCCTGGGAGCCTCACAAACCCTGTTTTGTTCACCTCACACCTCTCTCCCTGTTTTAAAAGCTGAATTCCAGGCTGTGGGATATGCTGGTGGGGAAAAGCTCAAAGCCAGAGCAGATGCCTTGCCTGTAGCTAAAGAACACAGAGAGCAGAGCTGCAAGATAAGACTCTCATCACAACAGACCCTGTTCTAATGCCCCTCAACATAGGTAAACTGGTATCCAGAAAACTGGGACAGTAACTTGCTGTCCACAAGCCTGTCAGCAGCATGGCCTGGCACCCCTGAATGGATGGGTAAAGCTTCTCTAGCCCTGGAACACCCTGCAGGGTCGTGCTCCATGGCCGTGCCCCGTGCAGGAGGCTCCTCAGGTGCTTCAGCAGACACAAGGTGAGCTAGGCAGGCCAGCAACACAGATGAATACATGTACCAGCATGCACTGAGCCTTCCCCACCTGTAAGCCAATGTCTCAGTCTCCACAGGCTGCATGCAGTCGCTAACATACACGCAAAGTGTTTACTACAGGCCTCTGAATGCTTCCTGGCTAAACGGTAGTTGCAAAGGGTAGCCGAGTCCAGAAGTACTTGGCATTATGACGATTGATTCAAGCCCGCAAACTAAGCAAATTCATAGCTTTGAAAACCTCAAGAGCCCATCGCGGCATCTGAGAGCATCCACACTGAGCTGCTGAGTCTCTCTGCAGCATTTGAGCACTAGCAGGAACAAACTTTGAGGTGAAGACAACTCTCAGCACCACCCCAGGCACGACAAAACATCGCCTCACCCTTTCTTCTCCCTCTACAGCCTCCCCACCACGCTCAGCTCCTCAGCTGGCTGGCAATCCCTCCACCACAGCTAGCTGCACTACACGGCCTCAAGGTGAATACTGAAGTATTCATCATGGTGTTTCTCATCTGTAACACTTAATATGTTTGTCTATATAAGCAAGATCATCGATAAAAAAAAGATGTCGATGCAAATGCCTGGATTACAAAATACACCACCCATGTCTGTTAACATGGTTCTTCCATCCCAGAGCAGCCTGCAGCCCTGCAAAGCATTTATGTGCATTAAACTGCCTGTGAGCTCACTTCAGCCTAACATCTGCTTGTTTGGCAATGCCACTTCAAGCAAGAAGGCATCTGAATCAAGGACCAAACCCTTTCCATAATTCAGTTTCCATACCTGCATAAACACCTTTCCGATCACCACGTCATCATCATCCTTAAATACCGTGCTGAACACAACAGTGACACGGTCCTTTTTCGCCTCGACATACCTGCAGATGGGCGAGAGAGAACCCAGCCGTGAACAGGAGCTAAGAGGAACAACTGGATGAGGAAGCAACCGTGTGACAAGGTCAAGTAGATACAACCACCATTCACAGGCTTGGCTGCTGAAAGTTTCCCCTCAAGACAGTATTTGCAGGGAGCAAAACATTTCTGTCGGGAGCAGCCAGTTCTGCTCCTGCAAGTGGCCACAAGTGCTGCCATGAACAGAGATGCTTGTGTAACATCCCTGCAGCCCGAGGGATGAGCATTACCCTTGCTGGATACTTCTGACAGCCTAGGACAGGCCCTTATTACCCTGTCAAAGTATGGAGCAGTAGGATTTCCTGACTTTCCATCACAACCTACAGCTGTGAGCAGGAGCAGACAGTGTAATGACAGCTGTCTGACTCCCATGCTGCTTGGTTTGAACACTTACATTGTCTCATCGTCCCTGTAGTGGATGACAGCTCTTTTTTCTCCTTCTTTGCCCTCTTCCTGGAATTTGAAATACTTCTCAAAGACTGAAGCAAAGCAGTTGCGTTTCAACATGCCGGCTTGGTGCACAATAGCGTCCTTGTCTGCGGGAAGGTTCTCCAGGTCGTAGAGCAAAGAGACATTGTAACCTGGGGAGGGACAGCCACTAACCTTAATAATCTACGCAGGGCCTTAATGAAACCAGAGACATTTTCCGGAAAGAGACACTTACAGTCCCACCTTTGCCTTAAGCCCTCCCCAAAGCCCCAGGGGCGAGGGCTTCCCACTCCACGGATTGCCAGAAGTCATGCCTGAACTCAGCGTGTGGTCATGGCAACGCTCCTGGGGCTCCTTCCCAAGCTCCCAAACACACGTGCTGGCTGAGCTGCTCCCAAGTTTTTGCAGTGAGTAGGAAGAGATGCTGTCACAGGTAACCATGGTTTTCCTGTGTCTCACAAAGCATCTTTGAGAAGAACAAAGACCTTAACTGTGAGGAACAGAGGCTTCCTGGAGGAGGGCTGCATCAAGAATTACAGCTTGTGCTGCATCTACTTCAGCCCTGATGTACCTGAGCCACCTTTTCAATTGTCATTCACCGTACAGAGCCCCAGATATCAAGCTCTTAAAGTGCAGCCTTCATTTGAGCATCTCTGAGGCGACTTAAGTCATTCTGGAATTGCATTCACACGCACACAGAGTAAATATTATCACAGGTTACCTGATTCAGGATTTACCAAGTAGTTTCCATACACTTTCTTCAATACCTAGGAAAGAAATTAAACATTGAGAGCACAAGCTATCAGAGTTGTTTCTTCCTGCACAGCCCAGGCCATGTTTGGTGTCCATTTAGAAACATGGAATTACAGCATCTGCCTCCCCTAGTCTAAGTGAACTTGGACAAATATTAAGTCATTGGCTTGTAGTATTATTGGCTGCTCTTAGGCAGAGCTCCCTGAACCCCACCGACAGGGGACGTGCTGCAGGACAGGACTCAAAACCGGAACTTTTTCAAGTTCTTGCTAGTCTTGAACTTGTGTGGGGAAAAAAACCCCTTCCATACACCTCACACCTTCAAAGAAGAACTGTCAGCAGAGCCTGACACAACAGTTCTGAGGGATACAACCTTTCTTGCTGTTCAAAGGCAGATGCAAAGCGTGCCCTGTCCCTCTCCTTGTGGGAAGGAAAGTTCAGAGCAGGGGTCAGGTGCAGCATGGCCAGGTGATCACCTGTGCTGTCTCAGCCTATTGCCAGGGACAAATGAGGATGGAGAGGAGACTGCCAGGCAGCTTGGATGCCTCTCAGAAGCAGAGCCGCCTACAGCACAGCAAAAGCCTTTCGTCAAACGTAATCACTGCTGAAAATTGCCATTGATGTAAAATTCAACTGAGCCATAGCTCTGTGTCAATGAGGGGGCCGGGAACAGGAGGTATTTCACAGAGAAGAACACAACAATGCTGTGGCAGAACTGGCCGTCCTAGGAAGACACCCACTACCACGCAGAAGGGATGCACGGGCTCCCTGCATGCCAAAACCTCCTCTCAGCAGAGAGCCAGCACGCCTGCAGTGGCCCAGGGGGATGCTCTGTCTTAGCAGGAACCTCACTTCACACTCCTCACAGTGAGGTTTCACCAAAGACAGAGCAGAAACAAGCTCCATCATCTCCAGGGAAGCACAGAGAGCAACAGTTTGCTAACTGGTGATTTAAAAATGTAACTTCTATTTAGTCAGCACCCCCAAGGCAGTGCTGCAGAGATCCCATTTTCCTCTATAAGCTTGGGAAGCTGCCTTCCACCACCACAGTGGTGGCTGCTGGTACACAGTGCTGTCAGCCACTCGCCCACCACAGCAGTTCTCTTGGGATCACAGCGTACCAGTCCTCGCTAAACATGCTGGGACAGCTCCACCATTTGGGTTGCTGGTTTTCCACCACCAGTTCCTTCAGTAGTGGGCAATGCTGATCCTAGAAAGCTCTGCATACAGGAACCAGGAAAGCAGGACACTAAGTCATATTCATTCTGACTTTGGTAGCTCTTGCAGCAACTCACAGGAATTAATTTTGGGTTCAAATGGCCTGTTTCTTGCCAGAGTCACAATAAACCCACGGAGCAGTTTCCTTGTGTTCCTCCAAGGACAGACACCCTGAGGCAAAAGCCTACTGAAGAGCCTTGGGTGAACCCCATTTGCTACCATGCGGAGATTTGAAAACGGACTCAGGAACTGAGTCACACTTCCTGCCTCGCCACCCAACCACAGCTCAGAGAGGCTCCTTCTTTCTACCATAAATGGCCCTCTGCAGCCCCGGCCATTCAACAGGAACTGAATCTGCTACTTCACACAGCAGCAGCAAAAAGGGAACCACTCTGCAGATCAAGGTCTGCACACACAGCAGCAGCCCATCACTTGCTCTCAAGTGTGGTTAGAGTCAGAAGAGCAGCACTGTGGCATTCCAGTCTTGGTGCTTTCCTTCACTCACAGGCTCAGTACATCAGTCAGGGAAACTATTTCTATATGGTCAGGCCTCACACTCATTTGGACTTTCAAAATTAATGGTGCCTTTCACCTTTCAGGCTGTAGGGTCATAAGAGGAGTTCTTACTCATGAGTATGAACACGCTTTGCCCTTGTCTCCCAGAAAAGTGGGACTCCTGGTTGGCACAGTGCTGCTTCTTTGACCAGCAAAAGATGGAGCACAGATCCATCAACATCGCAAGGACGTTGCCCATGCTAAGACAGTATTTGTGGGTTCAAGGCCCAGAGATGCTCACTCACCTCGTCAGCACCGTGTTCCTGGAGTTCCTTGTAGAATTTCAGAGAAATACTGACCATCACTTTTGTCTTGTCTCCATTGGGATTTGAAATATGGTAAAGGACTCCATCAAAGTCTATGAGGCAAGCAAAAGAAACGTGAGGGAACAAGAACCAGTTCCTATTTTTGAGGAAGATTTTCCCTTTTTGAACTGCATAAAGTGACACTGTTTCCCCTGCTCCAGCCCTCACACATACACCAAGACAGAAACCCGTAACTAAGGAAAGTGGTAATGTTATGTAGGGAGACCTGCTATCATTCAAAGGGCTGAAACAGTTTTGACACCTGTCCATCACAGAAAGCTTTAGTCTAGTGTCATTTAGCATCCTTGGCAAATCTGCTTGTGCTCAATGCACAAAGATACAAACATGCAGAGACGGGAGCCTTCTGGATGGCCAGCATATAAAGTGACTGACATGCCCACCGGGCCACAGCTGCAGCCTAGAGGAGAAAACATCTCTGCCTCCAAAGGCAGCTCTGCCACTGCTGCTGAGACAGCTTCCACTTCACTGCAGAACAGGCAGGGAGGGCAGGAGGCAGAGAAAGGCAACCCTCCAGCTACCTAGCAAGCTCCACTTCCCCATGGAGCTCTGTAGCTTACACAGATTCTTGATAATAGAAGCAAAAAGTCAGTTGCTGAATGAGCACTTGAACTTCGTTGGCACTTCTCATCCTGGAGAACAAACTTCAGGCGATGATTTCACCTTGCCTGTCACGCTAAGCCAGCTTTCTAACCCAAACCAGATGGTGCTAAAGACCTAATAACAAGTAGCATCAAGGGCAGGACTGAAGAAGAGGCGAGGTAAAAGATAAGAGCTATGTAGCATGCACACACTGAACAAAGTGCTGCCACCACTGAACTCACTGCTGTATTCAGGGAAGGCAGATGGACAGAGAAAATAGTGGGGCAGCTGACAAAGCCCCAGCTCTGGGGACGCTGCAGGGTGTCCACACTGCTCTACACGGCTCTCCTCCCCTGCAGCAATGCCCGGTGAATTTGGGCACATCAGGCATAACTGTGGGCAGACTGTTTAAGCTAGCCGTTTTTTTAGAGAAGTCAAGAGAGCTGTGGAGCTTACCTGCAAACGTTACTTCTACTGCCTCTGGTTTATTTCTAAAAAGCAAAGAAAACAAAGAAGGTCAATGAGAACTCAAACAGTAGCCTCCAAGCTGTGAAGGAAAGAGGATTAGTTTCCAATGCCTTGTTTCTCACAAGCAGCTCTACCTGAAAACCCCTCTATCTCCTGCTGTTCAACTAGCAGATAACCTTTGACAAGGGATCTCAGACTTCTCCCCATTCCTATAAGTACCAGTTTTACCCCAGATGATATAAAACAGGCCTTGAAGCTGGCAGAGCTTGTTATTATTTTTAGTTTATTAATAGAATTTGAGATTGCAGATTTCCAGTTAGAATGTATGAGAAAGCTACTCATCACTAAGGAGTTTGTTTTAACAAGCGCATTCTCCGTACAGAACAGCCACAATACAGGTTTGGGGACAGAGGCACTTTTGTAAGTTCCTGCAATATCAGCTCACGGAAGGGACTTAGAGGCTGAGCGATCCCTCTGATGCAGTGCCCCCTTCTCCATCAACAGCAGCTCTGCAAATGCATTGATGTAACTCACTCACAGAGAAAATCCCTTCTCCAAGTTCGGGACCAGGAGCAAACCACAGAAGGAAACCTTCCAGATGTGCATTTCATCCTGCCCCACCATGTCCCTTCTGAAATACCCCAACACTATGTCAACTACCTCTGCAGGAAAACCAGTGAATCTGTGTTTGCTCTCACACTGCCCAGTGTGGTCTTTGAGATCCCTGACACATCACGTCTTACACTGTGGGTATGAAGATTTAACAACATCTTAGCAAACCCTATTTGCCAGTTTGTCCATGATCTCGAGAAGAGCAGGATCCTGTGAAAGATCTAACTGCTTCTGAAAGGTGACTTGGTTGGGACTGGCGCTACGTAACTGCTTTGGCAGCTCTGAGGGAACTGGTATTAATAGGTCATTCACCAACAGTGAGCGATGCAAAGGTACCTTCACCACTGAGAGCAGGGGTGGAAAATAAGAACAGGATAAAAATGTCAGTCTGCTACTGCTGTTTCACAGCATATCTCTGCTTATTTTTCAAAAGTGGACGGTTATTAAGCAGCATACAGGCTAATGCTGCTGCTAACAGAAATTACCCTGTAAAACAGTACATTCACACCCCTCTGAATCAACGCACTGAAATAACTCCCCAAACCAAAGCCAGAGTGCCAAGGCAACCTCTTGGTCTCAACTATGCTGCTGCTGCCCAGAGACCAACTTTAGCTTTTTTGCCGAAACTTGCTCTGTCCATGCATGTGTATGCTGCTGGGTACCAGCTATACCTCAGTACATACACTGAGAAAAGTGGGGGAAGCAAGGACTCCATATCTACTTTCCCTCACCATATTCTGGAAAGGTTTTAATATTTTTTTTTTTCCCCCCAGCAGAAAGAACTGTTTTTCCATCAGCTTTTCTTCTGCAGACAGCCTCATTCCTGGAAGCCAGGAATGACTGCGGTGTGCGAAAACTCATGATGGGCAATGCAGGGAGACCAAGGCACTGAACAGCACTGATCCCAGACCGCGCACCAGGTCAACAACATACTTGGGTGGAAAGGGAGGAATTAACCCCCAGCCGGAGATCCTAAGTGGAAACGATGAGGTGTTCCTGCTTCTTGAAAGTTATTAGCTGTGAAAAGCAACAGCCCTTTTTGTCAGGAGGTTGGAGAACCTCTGTCTTTTGTGCTGCATCGAGGAAGATAAAAACCACACACTTGAAAGAATTAGAACGAGTGCACCCAAGGCAGGTCCTTTAGTTTAAGAGCTGTGCCAGCTACCTGTGACCTCTCTTGCTCTCATCTCCCCTTCCCAGCTGAGCCTGAGACAGAGACTCCAAGGACATCCCTGGCTGCATATTTAACTCGGGCTTTTGGAAAGGGGAGCAATTCCCCAAGCCACATCCAAGCCACTTCTGCTCACCAAGAACCGCTCAAAGCAGAGATGAAAGAAAATCCCACTGATCCCACTCGGTCAGTCGATGAAGACACGTTCTTCTTTTAGAGCATCACATTCAGACTCGGAATCAGTTTGGATGGCAGTACAAATTTTTATAAAAAAAGAAACCTATGTAGGAAGATTTAAAGATAGCGCAGTCAGGCACATGAGAGCTAGGAATATTAAAGAGGACAGATCCTTAAACCTCGGTTCCATCTTCTCAGAGTTACACCATTCAAACCCCATTCCCCACGCACACGGAGCTGATGCCTCCTGGAGCCCCGGCTCCTGGCAGAGCCTCCAAACACAGTACCTCCCTCCGAGCAATGCAGGGAAGCAAGCGACAGTCAGCGAGCATTAGAGTGGTGTTGCTAAGGAAGGACAACTCGCTCAGTACCCCAGGGGATGGCAGTAAGATCACTCCTGGCATTATTTAAGAAGCCTTGTGACACCACATACCCGAAGTCGGTTAATGGCTCTGCACGAGAGCCTTTGTTCTGCACACAAAAGCTTACGGCTAACATGGCCCCGTTTTTGAACCTTTCATCGCACAAGCATGGTTTCTTAGAGAAGTTATTTTAACACTGATTTCCCAAGTGGCTCGGTTCTTGTACTTGGGGATGGCAAGGAGGGGAGATATTTAAAGGAAAAGCAGGTAACTGGGAAGAACTTTGGGTGCTAAATATTCAACTGCTTCCCAGCACAGCCTCAGTGAAGCAGGCGCTCACGTGAGCCGCATACAGAGCTCCTTGCGGCCACGCCAGCCCTGTCATCTCCTGCAGGCTGGGTTTTCTGTCCTGCCTGGCACACACCTAAGCAACCCAGGCCTGGCCCGGCCCCGGGGAGCACAGGGATGGGTACCAGAAGTGTGTCTGGGAGCCAAGTGGACACTCTTAGTCCTTCACAGTTCAGCAGCCTTACAATCCCAAAGTTTAAAGTGCTCCTATTTATTTCTCTGGCTCACCTCACCAAAACTATCCTGGCTACTTAAAACATTTCTACAACAGAAAAATCACCCCTTTTGCTACCCGAATTGTTGTTCCCCCATCAAGAAGTTCCCAGGCAGAAGAGAGAGGAGCTCTCACCTCCAGCCTCCAGCTTCCGGACGAGCATCGGCGCTGCAGGTCGCACACACGCAATCACTTCCCCTCAACCTTCCACCAACCCCATCTTCCGCCAACAGAAATAGCAGCAGGGATGTGCTGAACACCCTGCAGAGGCACAGCGTGTCCTCTCTGTGTTTAGCCCTTGCGAGCGAAGGCTTTGCGCAGGGGATCTACAGCAGGCCTGGGACCGGGGCTGTGCTGCTGCAGAGTGGGTACGGGTTACCGTCAGGCTACTGGTGTGATCCCAAAGAGCTCTGCTCGCTTTAGCATGCTCCATGTCCCCTGCCTCTGTGATGAGACCCATCCACACCCATGGCGAGAATCGGCTGTTTAGCAGCTGGGCACAAAATGACTGTAAATCCTAGCCATCCTTTTTGCATTTTACTTCAAAGCAGGGCTCTGGGCAGCCAGGAGCTCATTTGGGGTTCGCTTCCACCCCTAATTCAAGTCTCTCAGAACCAGACTAAGCCTGGCTATGCTCAGGGGATTTCAGACAGTACAGCCCATCTGCTCCTGGGGCGGACAGCTCCTCTGACTCCTGCAAGCTCCCTACCACCAACGCTACCTGAACCATAGCCTCCCCAGCAACCTTCCCTGTTTGCTACCCTCTGCCCTGAATGGACAATAAAACGAGCTCACACCAGGAATAACTGAGATGGCTCCTTTCTGCACTAAGCACTGAATCCAGACCAGACCTTTCTGCAAAACCCTGTCTGAACTCAGAGGCTAAAATGGCAGCTGTTCCAAGCAGCAGCAACGGTCTGTTTTCTGATAACACTTATCAGGTTTGAAGTCAAATCCACACCAAATCCCATCTGCCCTCTGCTTGTAACAATAAGAGACCCTGACAGGTTTTACGTTTTCTTGCCTACATTCCTCCTATTCATCTCCAAATGGCTCCTATGCTCCCTCTATCTAATACAGAGCCAGCTCCAAACCAGATTTTTCACCTGGGCAGAACATCCATGAAGAGCCACAGCAGCCATGGAGAGATGCCAGCGAGCACTTAAGAGCAACAGCAAATCTTTTTCTCTGACAGCATTTCCTCAATTTTGACTCTGACAGTTTCCAAACTTCCCCACTTCATTCTCAGGCCGCAGAGGCTCTTAGCCATATGTTAGAACAAATTTAAGAACAGAATAATGAAGACTGCAATGATACAGAGCCCTCATCTTCTGTATTAAACAGGCCTAAATGCAAACTTGGCCAACAACTGTATTGAAGCATCTCCCACATCACAATTAAGGTCTGTACCCAATAAAGGAGAATGGCAAATATTTCAAAAGCTGCAAGCATGCAGACATTCTAATCTCTTGCCCCAAAGGAGAGGGGAACAGAAAAACAAAGGGGGTATTTCAAAGCTGAAAGCTCTCAGCAGAGTTTTCAGACCACCGGAGTCGACACACAGTTTGGAGAGAGCGAGCCAGATTCAGTGACAGACTGCAGGCTTGCTACAGAAAGGTCACCCCAATAAAAAAATTATGAGCAATGTCTAAAATTATCTGAACAGTTCCTCCACTCCTGGGCCCCGTTCAGCTAACAAAAGCTACTCTGCGTAAGTTGTGGGAGTGTATGTAATCAAAGAGCTCCCGTAGCTCTGGCAGCATACCCACCACGAACTCAAGCAGGAGCACTCCATCAGGCGAGTGATGCCAAGCGGCATACGGCAGCCCCGACGTGTGCTGGCTCTCCCCTCTCGCTTAGGTGACCCCTCCGTGCCCAAGCTTCTCCCTTGCAGCAGGCAGGGCAGCCTGGGGAGGCTGGCTGGCAGGAAGGAGTTGGGATTGCCAGCGGACAAAGCACAGGCTTGTCCCGCAGCACGCAGGTATGGGCAGGTCCACTTCCAGCCAGGTCTTTGCCCCGTGCATTTCCGTACTGGTTGCAGGCATGTAGCCCGTGGTTCCCCGCTGGAGCGAACCAGCGCTGCGGTGAGTCTCCAGGGAAGAGCCTCATTTTGCGCTCTTCACTACGGCTCTTCTGCACAGTGACTGACACCCACTTTTCTGCGGTGCCAAGCACCGGTGGCTGCAGCGAGAAACATTCTCAGAGGATAATACAGAGCAGGTCCCTCAGGAACCCGAAATGAAAACTGAGGCTGGAGCGGTAACAGAACAACCTGCGAAAGCCTAACACTTTGCAGATCCATGTTGCTCTTCCCTCGGGTTCCTTGCATTATTACCTGAAAGTAGAGCGTTGCCTAGCTCCAGACAGAGGTGGTTCACGACCCACCATTAACACAAAGTCACCCTCCCCGGTAGCTGAAGCCAGATGTGCTGTGGCAGCCCAGGAGCTACGCTCAAACACCTACAGCATGCTCAGTCAATGCTGACACCCAAGGTTTACCACTGGTGCCACCCATGCCATGCTAAACCCAAGGGTACCACCTTCTGCCAGTGGCATCACCCGAGCACTGCTCAGAGTCAGGTAGATTAAGTTTCAGCAGGTGAGGTCATGCCAGGGGAGATGTGCGGCTCCAGGCTGGGCTTGCGAGGATGCTGAGCCAGCACCTGCCACTGCTGCTGAAGGAGGAAGATCCGATCCCTGCTCCTCGGCCGCACCATAGCAAGCGTCCTTCGCACAATGAATGGGAGGAGGAAACTCATCTGGGCTAAAAATACCCAGTTTTGCCTGTTTAATTTTAACCTAGGCCACTTCCCCAATCCCGTTTCCCCTGAAGGCATAGAAATGCCTGTGTCAGCAAGAAGGAGGGGGTGGCAGAGGAGCAACCTCTGTTTTCGATGGGGCCACTGAGCTCCCCTGAAGTGCTGGAGCCACAGAGTGCCAGAGCCACTCTCACAGGGAGTTTCTCAGTGGTGCCTGGCAGGACGCAAACCTTCTCTGTCCTCCCGGCATGTCCAACAGCCTCCAGACGCTCCTCGGTCTCCCCACAACGAAGTCACTTTGCCTGTCACATCACGAACACAAAGTTCACTCTACCCGATTTCACCCAGGACTCAGCCTCCCTGTCTGAAAGGCTCAGCTCTACAGTCAGCGAGCACCAAAGTGACCGCAAGTGGGAAATACCATAAAGCACATGGGTGCAGCTTCAGCCCAGCTCTCCAACCAGTCTACAGCAGCGAAGTTCAAGCTTCAGCTGTTTTCCTATGTAGCTAATAGTCATGAAGACCTGCAGATTTGTACCTACTAAGGGCTGTAAAGAAACCAACGATTTAATTTGAGATTCTCTTCCCTCCGCCCCCGACCAAGGGAAAAGGCACACTGTTCCCCAGCTATGCAAATTTGTTTTCTTTTGCACAGTGGGTAAATACTAAGTAACAGTTTGAGATAGATGATTAATTTACTGGAGATTTAGGGCAAGCTGGAAAACGAAACCTGGTGAATGAAGCTCTGTGCCACACTTTAGCTGACCCCAGTGAAACTAGAGCAGGACAAAACTAGGTGGCAAATCCGTTTTGGGAGGCAGTTCCTCCCCGTGTGTTAAACAGAACAAATATTCACCAGACACAGAATACAATCATCAAAATGCTTTACACTTAAATTGTTTGTTGGGTTTTTTTCCTGCCTGTGTGGTTAGCAAAGGGGAGCAATGATGAGAAACAAAATCTTCCAACTGGTAGAGCTCATCCCCTCACATCACGTTTCTATCAGAAATGGGAAAACCCAAGCATGACTCCAGCTTCTAGGCAGCTTCTCAAACCCAAATGAATTACTCAAAGGCTTATGGAACAGCTTATTGTCTTGACACCTATGAAAGCTCACAAGCTGCCTCATTTCAAAACACTTGTTTCCAGGTACTGACCAGGTATTCCCCCACTGCAGCAGTTCAATGCTTCAAAGTTTCAGCAGTAAATTCGTGACTTGAGTTATTTCAACAGATTCTGGTAGCTTTAGGCCTTTATTTAAAAATATGATTGGTTTAAGGAAATGGATTTAAAACAAGAAATTACAATATTAAATAAAGAAAAAAAACCCCAGCTGCACTGAAGTCCATTACCTGTCACCACCTTGATCTAAATACCATCGTTCATTCGTGGCTGTCCAAGTAGGTGAGATTTCTATGAGTTTTGCCCACAAAAACAAACTAAATTTGGAATTACCCTATTTACAGGTGGGTGCTGCCAAGCCCCAAGGACCTTGTCAAGGGAGGACTCTTAGACATGGGTTAAGGCCTGCCTCGAGTGCTGATCTGTATCTGCAGCCCTGTCAAGGCACCTTCCACACTGGGAACTCCAGAGACAGCTGATGAACCTCCATGTAGTGCAGATTTCAACATATAGTATATGACAATAATGTTATGAGCAATAATTAGCTCAGACTTCCAAATGTGACCCAGTTCTATAGGATACAGTGATATGTGAAGTATCCCTCACCTGATGGTCCAGGAAGGCTCTGCAGGGAGCCTGCTGAATCATGGCCCCAGTGCGGCCACGGGAAGCAGAGAGGAGCAACACAGCCCACGTCAGTCACAGAACAAGTCTCCAGCAAAGGATTTGGAAACAAATCCCACCCTGCCCAACTCCCAGGCTGGCGCTGAAGCTACCAGGCACACTTGGCTCTGAGACAACCACTACGGACAAATCCGTGCATTGCATCTGCCCCACTCCTGCCTCCAGGCTCAGCACATTGGGAATGACCCCAGAGGGAAAAGAAATTTCACACAAATAAACCTTGCATAACACCCATTCTCTAAAAGACTTGAAACTAAGAGAAAAAAAAAATACGCATCCCTGCACATCTCAGACCTTTGTCTCCGCCCTGCACTTGCCTGGACAAGAGGGCCCCAGCACAAGCACAGAAGAAAATGCAGAAGTAACTTCCTCTCCTCCAGCAACACACTCAAGGCACAAAACTTATCTAGAAATGACATCTAAAGAAAAGAACATGCTGTAGATGAGTAAGAGGCAGAAGCAGAGCACCATCAGCTGCACTACGAATCGATCCAGGCACAAGCAGTACACCAAGCAAGCACACTGACACAGAAGCGAGGAGGATTTGCCGTACAGCAAAACAGAAACTTCAGGGGTCTGCAGACTGGTGCAGAGTGAGCAACCTCAGCTGTGGTCACACAGAGTCAGGGTTTCAAGGTGCGTTTAAACCCACAGACTGCCACTTCCACATTTACACCAACACAGGGACATATGCACATTCTTCTCTCTCCAGCAGGAAGAATGCCTCCATATGGACTTGTGATGAACGAGCATTTTTGACCCACACTATTAACCTCCGTATATGTAATATATTCTAATGAACGCAGCTGCAATACCATAGCAGTCACTCGGGAGCTCTCTCTTCCCAGTGCGGTGCCTGTGCTCTGGGAAAACTTGTTGCATTAAATGATCAGGCTCAAGAAGAATAAAAAGCCTGTGAGCTTGGCTATCTCGCAAGGCAGTGCAGACTGTGAGATTATTTTATGAAAAAACCCACAAACAAACAAACAAAAAGAGCAAAAAGTCAACTGAGAGGGGAAAGCAGAGGAAATAGCCTCTGTCAAAGTTCTGCACGCAAAAGGCTGACAGCTTTGAAAGATGGTGGAGGAAAAGGTGACACAGAAAAAGGCACCTGCCTGGAGGGTCCCCTCCCAGAGCAGCACAGGCCTGACTCTTTGAAGCGCCAGGGTAGGCTCCACCCCAGAGACACCACCACCAGGCTTTACTTCTCAAGGCTTTGTCTCTGTACAAAGGTGCTGGGTGCAGACAGCGCAGCGAGCCCACAGGTAGCTTGGCTGCAGATAAGGACATTTATACAAAGGGACTCTCTTCTGAGCTAAGCTGTGCTCAGATAAGCACCTTTACAGCCCTGGCACAACACTGACAGTAAAATAATCACTGGCTTCCCAGGGACTGAACTGTCCCAGTCAGAGATGCAGGTGCAAACCAGCCCCTCCAACGCACCCCCCGAGGCCACGACACCCACCAGGCTGGCACCAGGGGCTGTGGCAGACCCATGTGCCTGCATCCCTCCTGCTCGGGAAAGCAATGGGGGGCAGGCTGGAATTTGCTCCCTGATCCCAAAGCAAAAGGCTGAGGCCGTGACTCCACACCCAGGCTTCCTGTTCCTTGGCTCTCACCACACATTTTCTACTACTGCTGGCACCACGCTGGGCCTGTTCTGACGAAGGCTGCTTTACCGACAGCAAACATCTCTGCAAATCCACCTTCCTCCATGCCCAACTCCCTCCGCCCTCTCCTCCAGCTCTGCTCCTTCCGCCCGCCTCGACACCGCAATCTCCAACACGGTCCCCAGCTCCCTCCTCCTCCCCCGGGCCTCCCCACCGCCCCAGCACCAACCGC
>NW_009622510.1:0-28151 GCF_000690535.1 Cariama cristata | reverse complement strand
ATTCTATGATTCTATGATTCTATAATGTTGAAAACACACTGAAGTTTTAGCTGTTGCTCAGTAGTGCTTACCCTAAGTCAAGGACTTTTCAGTTTCCCATACTTTGCCAGCAAGGAGGTGCCCAAGAAGCTGGGAGGGAGCACAGCCAGGACAGCTGACCTGAACGAGTCAAAGGGATATTCCATACCATAGAGTATCATGCCCAGTATATAAACTGGGGGGAGCTGGCTGAGCAGGGCTGGTCACTGCTCAGGGATTGCTGCATGGGCATTGGTCAGTGGGTGGTGAGCGATGGTATTGCTTGTTTTTTCCTTGATATTTATCCCTCTCTCTCTCTTTGTTATCTCCCTTTCCATTGCAAACATCATCATCATCATCATCATCATCATCATCATCATCATCATCATCATCAAGATGAACTTTATTTATGTCAATTATTAAATTGTTCTTATCTGAACCCACAGGTTTTACCTTTTTCCAGTTCTACTCCCCATCCCACTGTGGAGGGGGCAGGAGTGAGCAAGCTACTGCATGGTACTTAGTTACTGGCTGGAGTTGAACCATGACACACATGCTTCCACATTAAAATCTTTGCCACTTGAACAAAATATTAAGTATAGATCTTTATTTTCAAAAATAGTTCTTTTTATTTCAAAATACTGAATAGAAAAAGGTGATGTACATAGATTAACTTGGTCTACAATTCAAAATAAATTGTCTTTATTCAGTTGTTGTGATTGGTACATATTTTTTGAAATGTCAGTCTTGATTGTTTGCATTTCCTTTAGTTAGATTCTTTCTGTGGCAGCATTTGGAGTATCAAGATTTTCCTTTTTGTGTAGATGTTTAACGACTGCCATTTCTGCACATGTCAATACCTATTTTATATTTGTGCTATCAGAGGATTTCAGAAACATTTAGTGATAAATATTTAGTTAAATTTCAGCCCTCCTTCCCCCCACCATTAAATAGTGGACAGGATTTCCCTATGACAGCACATAACGTGAAGCTTTGCTCTTTTAGCACTCTTTTCATGTCATTGAATCGGGAAACTGAGCAAATTATCAGCCTAAGGTGCCATTCTTTTCTTCAGTCCTTGTAGCCTACTGTATTTGTGTAATAGAGGAGCAAACAAAGAGCTGGTATCTGTTTCCTACACTTCATGCTTTGCAGATCATGTATATTTTAACTCTGCAAAAGCATTTAGTTGACCACAGCAAAGTCACATATAAGTCAGATTAGCCAATCCCCAACAGTTCTACAGAAGAAAAAATGTTGGTGAAAGTGCTGTTTTATGTTCACCTGGTTAATAATTACGAGCTATTTCTGCCTCTGGTTTGGATGGGTCAGGTAGAACATTACTTGTTATGAGGACAAAGATATTCTAAGTCCTAATGCTACAGCAGCAGTAAGTCAAGGTTTCTCATCCAGACCTCTAAAACTGAACCGATCCTCCAGGATGAGGAACCACAGTTTAAGTGGAAAGAGAAGGAAAGTGCAAGAGTCAGGACTGACACACACAGTATGTTGCTCTAAGCAGTTGCTTATACTTGAATCCATCAGTGAGTGAGCCTATTCATTCCCTCTCTTACACTGATCTATTTGAATTAATAGTAGGTTTTTGTCTGGTTTGGTTTGGTTTGGTTTTTTACAGTATGTCTGGGAAAATCCTCAAGTATTTTAAGCCTGGTTTCCTGATGAACGCATCATTGGTTTTACAGCTATGTCTTCTCATTTATTCTGTAATGAGAGAGAGCTTTTCTCAGGAAGATAAGATTACAATTGTACAGATATGACACGAGTCAAAATTAACTTGATATTCAGAAAAAGTTGTTGTTAGAACCTGTCAGGAGGCATAATAAGTGCAGTCTCATTTTAGTAACAAAATCTTGTAAGATGTGTTATATTTTGGTAACAGGAAGGTAGGATAATCCATCACGTCTCAGAGTGCTGAAGTAGGGAAATGAGTTTCCCCTCCACCCACCATTTATTCTCACCTGCCCACCTGCTCAAGTCTCAAGTGCCTCCCAAAAGTGCTGGTTTTGTGCAGCTGCTACTGGACCCAGAGAAGCACAATTTACAGTGGCAATTCCACTGCACTTCACTGGGGAGATAACATACTCACACCTAATAGCAAACAGAAGGAGGAACAAACCTTTCACATACACGTTCTCTGTATGCATTTTGTAAACTTTTGTAAACTATTTATATGCCTTCCAAAAGGATGTTTCATTAATTCGTATGTATTAATAATAGAGAATGAGTGGGGAAAAAGTGAAATGCTGTTTGTATTACCATAGTGACTGCAAAGACAAGCACAGTGCCCTCTCTCTTTCTTTCTCCTCTCACCAGCCCACATACAGATGTCTATCTTTCCTTATCTAATTTAGGATACAAACCAGCCCAGGTTTCCAAATTCTCCACAACAGTATAATTTTACTGAGTGGGTCCACAAATCAGATTAAGAAAATAAATAAATGAACTGTGGTCTACTGAGTCACTGTGGAGCAAGAGATTCTGGATAAAATCCAGCGGAGACTCAAGATTTAAGAAGTTTATATCAAATGTAAATGTGGGAGAAAATGCATAGGCAAATGGTTCAGTTTTCCTCCCACTTCATCACATTTTTCCTGTTGATTTATTCATTCCTTTTTTCTTGTAAAGTACGAACCCAGCCAGAACGTCAATGTCGTGTTAATGCCTTATTCACCATCATTTAGAAAAGCTATTTATCAGAAGATTTAAGAAAGTGTATTTCACTCTCAGCTGCAGCTGAGAAACATTCCTCTTTATAAAGCACTTGAATCCAGGTTTCTCTGGAAGTCAGCAAGAGTGTTAATAGAAATAGATTTAATATGTACTTTAAAAGTTAAGGTAATGTGCAATTGGGAAAATCCTAATAATTTTTATTCTTATCTCTTTCTTCTAGGGTTGTTTTATGTTGTGTTTAAAATTCTGCCCCCTTTTATGCTATTTTCTGCAAATGCCCGGTTTTCTTCAACTGAACACTTGCAGAGCCTTGCGGCAGAGTTGTATCTATTCACGTTATTCCTGTCACTTAATGCACCAAGTAGAGACTTCAGACTTTCTGCTTCCCGATGTAAGGCCCATAATATCTGTGGGATTTAATCTAAAATAAAAATAATTGGGTTATTCTAATATTGAAAAGGCAAAGGCAACATCAGAGAGCTCAAAGCAAGATTAGTCCTATGATTTCTAAGGTACCAGCAGGAAGGACATGCTTGAGTTGGTTCTAAGAGTAGATGTAGCTGTCACTGAATAATTATCTTTTCTCTGTAAGGTAACTAAGCAACCTAAATAAAAGATATCAGGAGAGATCAGGTTAAAAATTTGAATGACACACTAAATTTTCTCAAAATTATTCCATTCAAACATGAGGAGTTGTAACTTGTGCTATAAACTAAACTGAGACATTCTGTCATTATCTCCAAGAAAATATCATTTTGCTGTACCAACTGTGAAGTTCTTATGACGATTGTATATTCTGTGAGAATCCTGCCAATGTTTAGAGTAAGTCACCTAATTTTCACTGGAGCTCTTTAACAGATTGAGGAGAAATCAGTACAGGGTAGTTCATCACTATCTTGAAGGCATTATCCAGTGTGTGGATCTCTTACCTATTAACATGGACAGAGTCAGCAGTAGGGAAAACCCTGGGACTTTATATTTTCACCTTCTAGTGGAAACAGGATACACAGAAAGCTACTTCAAATAGTATTATGGATATGCATTTGTATATGTATGTGCATATACATATTCCCCTATACAGCCCCCTCCAAATATCTATGTATATGAATTATGTTTATATGCATACATTCAAACTTGATTAATTGAAATACAATTTCAGAATGCTAAGCTCTTTAAAACCTATTGACATTTTTCCTATAATTTTTCTGAGCTTCAGAGAAAATCCAGTGTAGTTGAAAGATCATTTAGTATGATTATGTGTTAGTTGTAACGGCAGTGATGTGAACTGAGAAACAGCTCCTCTATCAGCCCAGTATGTCTCATTGCATCCAAACCTCCATTTAGAGGACACTGCACAGACCATACACGTCTGCCTAGTCACTTCAGTGAATATAGGCCCATAGACAACTAAGTATCCATGTTAAAGTATAATCTGTTAGGATGTCATCCAGCAGCAATGTTCAACCAGAGCAGTATACAGAAACTATGACATACTGAAGTTCAGGTTAAGAAAAATAGACTCTACAAGAGGTTTCAGGTTGGACAGTTCATTCAGAAGTTATGGAAACTGTGAGGTTATCCACACCTGCTTCAGTGAGCTTCAGACAAGGTCTGAACACCTCAGTCTACAATGAAGACTGATGGAGCTACAGTATGGATTAGAGAAGGTGAGGACAAGAGGTTACACAGCTGCTAACTCAGACAGCCCTTTGAATACGCACAATAGGTTAACACCATTGTATATCATTGTGAAATACTATGGTATTTAATATGAAAATTTAAGATGAAAAAAAAAAACCCACCTTTCTGCAGATTCCCTGAACCACTGAACAGAAGGTGTAAATGTGACCCTCTTACAGAATTCTGAAAAGCTGCTCAAGAAAAAACAGAAGAGATAGCAACAGTGCTGAATATTTTGGGATTTTAGAGAAACATCTGTAAAACTCAGCTACATTCCTTGAGAATGTTAGTTGTCCCACAGCTGCTAAATGCCACACACTTTCTTCATTACAGAATTCAGACATTTAATAAGAAAAACATGAGACTGAAACAGTCAAAACACAAAATCATGGCTATATATTATGTTATATATGTTACATATATACGTTACACGTATATTATATGTGTAACATTACAATGACTTCTCTGAAAAACCTTTGCAGTGGAGGTGAACTGCAGAACTGGTGTGCTCCAAAGTCAGGCCCTTAATTCTGGTTGTCTTCTCCTCTGTAACAGAAGATCTCCTGGTGTTCCCTGGCAATAGACTTCTTTGTGTAAACCCCAGAGACTAAAGTGTGTGGGGGAGATACCTGGGACTCGGAGAAACGTGCAGCCCAATGTACATCCAGATGCAAGGTCTACAAGGTGAACCAAAACCTTTCTGTCACAGCACAGACACAGTCTGTAATGCTTCTATCTGCTATAAGCCTTTTGAAAGATTCAGAAATCCAGGTTCTCAAGCAATTCAATTTCATTGTGTTGACAGACTAGGTCAATTATTGTGTATGTAACGTGGGTCTTAAAATTATTAAAGTAATTGTTATCAGAAATGTGAAGTAACATGAAACATACCTTTTCAATAACCTCAAAGTAGTCTGAAGTAGAAACCCAGCCTTTCACGTCTGGGACAGCAAGGAGAAACTGTCGCCTTTCTTGTTAACTTATTACTTTGATGTTACAGTGAAAAGTTCCAGGTAAATCTGAATAAATTATGTTTGTATGGTATTTTGAATGTTTTCAATGAAAATAAAACCAGACAAAACTGTGCATGTTATCTGTGATTACAAGTCAAAGGATTTATCATAAAGTACATCTAAAACTCTTGTTGTAGTGATTTTGAAAATGCAGTTTATGTCCCCATTAGTACAGTAATCACTGCCTGGGACCATTCCGGGATACAGAAAAACAACTGGCTATACTAGTGATTTATTAGGTCATTCCCTGGCACAGCTTTGGCCTCTGCTAACCACAATTCTTCTTTAATTCCTAGGCATGATATTGCATGAATATGAATATGAATATTGCAAGAAACACCAAGGTCATTACTAATTGGCAATTTGCTTTAAACCATCTTGTTCTGGAAAGAAAAAGAGCTCATAATGATCAGCCATGATCTGTCATGTGCCGGTTCTTGTCAATATGCAAAGATGCTTCCAAGTACATTAAATTTTCTGATTTAGACACATCCTTTGACTTCTAACTCCATGTTAAAAATCGAAGTTTGGGGAGGAACAAGTGTATGTTTGTACATTTACTTTACCCCAAAGTCCTTACTGGTTGTGTTTATTTACAAAATAGTGTTAGAAGAGCTTTTCACTAGCTCATTTCTCTGATATCCCCTACAGGATTTTCAGAGTTTTCTTTTTTAAACACCAACATTTTTCCAACAAGTACTTTAGCTATTTTTTTCCTACTGTAACGACTGAAGACAGAGCACAAGCTGGAAAACTGAGTCACACAGTCAAAGGCATTGCTTTTTCTTTTCTGTATGAAATGTGTTGGTCAGGAGAGTTGGAGATATTTTTCTGTCAGGATGCCAGTGGCAATGAAGTAGTCAACATTTTTTCCATGACTCCCTAGAATCTACAGCAGAGTAGGAAGGGGCCCTGTGGAGTGATTCCAAGCAGCAAAGCTATTTTTGCTTGATCTGCAAGCTAGACAGCAAAGGAGAGTTACATGTGTCAGTAGAAGGCATGGAGGATGGTTTTACAATCACTGAAGCAGGGTTGTATTTCTTCACTCTCCTGAAGGGTAATGTTAATGTTAATGATAATTCTGTAAATGTTTGTTCCATATCCTGAATCCAGACCTCTCATTCCAGGACTCTGCCAAAGTCTCTTCTCCCTTTTGGGGTAACAAAAAGTTATGTCAGGTCTCATATTAAAACCTGGCTGGAGCTGAGATGCTAGCAGAGGTGACCAGAAGCACTTCTTGGTTTGCAGGCAGACAGGTGAAGCTGTTTACTGCGTATCTGGCAGAGATCTGGAAATATTCGGTAAATATGTCCTTGAGAGGAAACCATGCTTCTGACACCAAAATATAGATGCTTAGTGTTGTTTTAGATATATCTTGCTCCACCTCTACCTGATTCTCCAGAAATTTGTGGGTCACCCATAAGTACTCATATGTGTCAAGTCTTGTAGATGTCACAAGGTGTTGGATGCCTACTTTGAGACATCCAGAAAGAAAGAACTTTTTGGGCACAGAAAACTTGCTAGAGTCGTGGGCTTTTGTTTTTCAGAGGCTGCCTATGGATACTATGAAAACAGGATATACTAAGGATCCTTTTAAGCCCAAGGGCTTAAGGATGGGTTACACAGAGAAGGCAAACCCAAAGACCCAGAGTTCTCTGCCATAACACATATAAGCAGAATGCAGTTGTGGAAGTGTTGCAGTGGGATAAAATCCTGATTTTGTTCTTCCTACAACTACCTAGCAATATATGACAGGCATAAAGGAAGTGAGAGAGAAGGGGGAACATCTTATATACCCTGGAAAAACTGTAACTGAGTTAAAATCTAAGTTTCATTTCACACAAGAATAATGTACTTTCCTCTTAAAAATGAAACACAAGACTCCCATGGATGTGTGTACATTATGTCATCTGTTGTAGTTTCCTATCATGTCCTGGGAAAAGGGTATTGTTCAAATAGCTACTAAAATTAAAGGCAAAAAATAATCGTAGCACAAGAGTATTCCACCAAAAAAGAAAATCTACAGAGATAGACAGACACACATAGTAATTGCAATATAAAACCTTTTTTATTTTTACCAAAGGAATGTTGCAAGAATTAAAAGGTGTAAGAAAAATGTCTCAGGTAGCTGTATGAGCAGGTAAATCATAAATTTGGATTGCAGGAAAAAGAAAGATGGCACACAGAAATTTCCAAAAGCATGCAAGTTAGCAGTGCTTTGTCAACAACTCTCATCTCTGGTATGATAAACTGTGCAAACATTATTCCTTATGGGACTTATGTAGCAGACTTCATAAATTATTGTTCTGCTGTTATTTGAGTGTCACAGGTAGAAAAATTGTACAGTGAATTGTAATAACAAGTACTGCGAGCAAAGAAAAAGGGATCCTAAGGAAATACAAAAGACTTCTGACATTTTAAAGATATCATTATAGAAATTACGTTAACACATTATTGTAGCCTTTTTTAACTTAAAGGGAATTTACAAGAAAGATGGAGAGAGATTTTTCACCAGGTCCTGTAGTGACAGGACAAGGGACAATGGTTTTAAACTGAAAAAGGGTAGATTTAGATGAGATATGAGGAAGAAATTCTTTATGACAAGCATGTTGAGATGCCGGAACAGGTTACCCAGAGAAGTTATGGATGCTGCATCATTGGCAGTGTTCAAGGTCAGGTTGGAAGAGGCTCTGAGCAACCTGATCCAGTGTAAGATGTCCCTGCTTAGGTCAGGGGAGTTGTAACTAAATGATCTTTAAAAGTGTCTTCCAACCCAACCCTTTCTATGATTCTACAAACTTACTTCTATACCTTTGGAACATTTGAAAACATAAACTATTATGTTCAAGCTGTCAAATCTGTGCTTAGGGTCATAATGAAGTAGGACGATTTTTGGAAGTATGAGGTTTCCAAATAGGGTGAATGCTTCTGAAGAAATCAGAGCACTTTTAGATTCCCATCTGATGGTTAAGGTGGTAATTGTGCTTAAAGTAATACTACTTAGCAACCTTCACTGTAAGCTGTGTTTATAGGCCTAACAAACTTTAACAGGATGCTGTTTTTCACTCTCATATTTTTCCTCCTTCATTGTGAACTCACATACATCTATGTGATATTATGCAAAAATATTTACACATTAAAACTGAAATAAAATTTTTCTCCAATCCTCATATGTTTCCAATATAGTAGAAAAACTCAGAACGATTTCTGCATCCAGAAATTAAAAACCAGATGAGAGTGGCCAGATTAGAGATGTGCCTTTTGATTTACCTACAAAAATACTACTTACAAGGCTCTGAAAAAGCTAGGTATGTATGTGACAGATTATTATTTATGTCCTGTAAAAGGCTCCAATGCATCAGATGTTCTGGGGAAAAAAAGGACAGAAGTATTGTCATCATCACTTAAAGGACAGTATGGGTTAACGTCAAGATAAAAAACAACTGATTAGCTGATGGGTACAAGAGGCAAAAGTGTACCTACAATGTGACTGAATGACAAAGTGATCAGGTTTGTTAAAATGTGGTCTTACAGTTTCAAAAAAATAAGTTTTCAAAAGCTTTATATGTTTTTCTGGTATCACAAATAAAGAGTTTTAAGGAAGCATTGAAGAAAATAATGATGTAGCCTTTTTCTCTCAGGCAGGCATCAAGAATTTCATGCCTGGAGACACAGAAGGGCTTCTCTGGAGGCAAAGGAGGCTACAACCATAGACAGAGAGCGACAGTGTTGGCTTCTAATAGCAGGCAATAGACCAGGTGGGCATACGCCTTGCAAGGTCACTGAAAGCTCCAACTTCTAGATCTTTCATGAAATAATAAAGATAGAATCGGTGGAAAAAGAGAGAGAAAAGCATTGAAACGGCCAAAGTAATAGGTAAGGAAATCTTCCTCACAGTAACAGCCTTATTATGTATGAATAGTTGAGTTCTATATTTCTTATGGCTATTAAATATATTATGGTTGTTAACCTAAGTGCTCAAAAGATAGCCTAAGAGAATTTTAGCTTTGTGAAGAGGTGGAAGAGAGTACCCTTTTAGAAGGCAGAATCTGAAACACTTAAGTATCAAAAGCAACACCAGAAGAAAACCCTTAAAATACTCCAGGATAGTATGTCTCATGTAATTTCTAAAGGAAAACCTGTATGAAAGCCTGGCAAAAGTGTTCATTTTTCTTGTTGGCTTTAATGAAATTGTTACTTTTGCAAGATTCTGTCAAAGTGAAAAGCAGCTAATCAGTTGATCCCTGGGGATCAAACTGAACTTTGAAATAACAACCTTCAAATAAAGATTAAAGGCTCTTTGAAGTAATTACTTGTAGTAAGTTTTATAACATAAAGATTAACGATTAGCGAAAAGACATAATAGGCAATAAAATATATTGAAGCAGCAGACTAAGACTAACACTGTCTCTGTATTGAAGAAGGCACATGTGCAATAAAACTAGTTGGAAAAGAAGTCAAGTTCCAAACTGATAAAGAACAAAAGGAATGAAAACTAGGCATAAATTTTCCACTCCTTTTATAATTTTTTTCAGGGCTGCTCAAGGGCAGCCTTGGCTGCAGCGACCATGAAATGGCGAAGTTCAAGATCCTTAGGGCAGTGAGGAGGGTGCACAGCAAGCTCACTACCCTGGGCTTGACAAGAGCAGACTTTGGCCTCTTCAGGGAGACGCTTGGGAGAGTACCATGCGATAAAGTCATGGAGGCAAGAGGGGCCCAGGAAAGCTGGTTATTATTCAAGAATTACCTCCTCCAAGCTCAGGAGCAACGCATCCCAACAGAGAGCAAATCGAGCAAAAACACCAGGAGGTCTGCGTGAATGAACAAGGAGCTCCTGGACAAACTCAGACAAAAAAACGAAGCCTGCAGAAGGTAGGAGACAGGTAGCCTGGGAGGAATACAGAGAAGTTGCCCAAATAACCATGGATCAGGTTATGAAAGCTAAAACCTTGCTAGGATTACATCTGGCTAGGGATGTCAAGGGCAACAAGAAAAGCTTCTTTAGGTATGTTGGTGATAAAAGGAAGACTAGGGAAAATGTGAGCCCTCTCTGGAAGGAAATTGGAGACCTGGTTATCCAGAGAATGGAAAAGGTTGAGGTACTCAATGACTTTTTTGCCTCAGTCTTCACTGGCAAGTACTCCAGCCACACTGCCCAGGTCACAGAAGGCAAACGCAGGAACAGGGAGAATGAAGAACAGCCCACTGTAGGAGAAGATCAGGTTTGAGACTATGTAAGGAACCTGAAGGTACACAAGTCCATGAACCCTGATGAGATGCATTCACAGGTCCTGAGGGAACTGGCGGAAGAAGTGGCTAAGCCACTATCCATCGTATTTGAGCTGACTGGAAAAGAGTTAACAAAACATCCATTTTTAAAAAGGGAAAAGGAAGACCTGGGGAACTAAAGGCCAGTGAGTCTCACCTCTAAGCCTGGCAAGATCATGGAGCAGATCCTCCTGGAAACTATGCGAAGGCACATGGAAAATAAGGAGGTGATTGGTGGCAGGCAACATGGTTTCACTAAGGGCAAATTGTGCCTGACAATTTTGATGACTTTCTATGACAAGGTTACATTTTTCGTGTATAAGGGGAGAGCAATTGATACCATCCACCTGGACTTGTGCAAAGCATTTTGCACCAAGCAAGGAACAATTTGGTTGGAGAGCACCTTAAAGATCACCTAGTTCCAACCCTTCTGCCATGGGGAGGAACATTTTCCACTAGACCAGATTGCTGAAAGTCCCGTCCAACCTGGTCTTGAACACTTCCAGGGAGGGGGTATCCACAGCTGCTCTGAGCAACCTCTTCCAGTGCCTCACCATCTTCGCCGTGAAGAATTTCTTCCTTAGACCTCATCTAAATCTTCCCTCTTCCAGTTTAAAGCCATTGCCCCTTGTCCTACCACTACATGCTCTTGTAAAAAGTCCATCCCCAGCTTTCCTGTAGGCCCCTTTTCAGTACTGGAAGGCTGCTATCCAGGTTGAATAGCCCCAGCTTCACAGAAGAGGTGCTCCAGCCCTCTGATCATCTTCATGGCCTCCTCTGGACTCACTCCAACAGGTCCATGTCATTCTTGTGTTGGGGGCCCCAGAGCTGAACACAGTACTGTAGGTAGGGTGTCATGAGAGCAGAGTAGATAGATACATAAATAAATTTGATAGATAATATTCTGATAGAAGTGAAAGATTCACTAAAAAAAAATGTAATTAACATAGTCCAATGAAGTTTATTTCTTCTCTGTTTCCTGGATTAGAAAAAAGACTCATTTTATTACCATTCCATTACTGTTTGCAATTGAAGCATGGTAGCTTTGAATAAATAAAAGGGAAGGAAGCAAGGCTGGCAGGGAGGTAAGGCCCAGAGCTAGACAATACTGAGTAGTGTAACCAATGGATTCAGCTTAGGAAGCTGGGATGGTAAAACTTATTTAGGCTGCAGGCCATAAGTAGACATATCAGCGGACTGTGAAACAAGTCAAAGTGTTTGAAAAACAGCACCTTAATATTCTTCTAAATCAAGAGTTTTCAGGAGTTCCTTGGCGATTTAAGAAAGTGCTTTCTTTCATTTAAAGTTGATTTTTAAAACATTCTTGATGATTTAGACCCAATCTCAACAGTCCTCTAGCTTCCTATATTTGATGTTCTTGATGTTCCTTATGAAAGAGTTAATTTGCTTAAGGTTCATATCTCTTGTTTTCGTTTGTCAGAAATTAGGAGTCAAAAGCATCCTAACAGTTACTTTACTAAAGTTCGATGCTCTGGTAAAGTGCATATTTTCCTGAATCAGGGCCATGAACAATCTTTAAGATGACAACCTGATGGGTGGATTTAAAGTAGAATCTATAACCTGAGCATGGTGTTTCCTATAAATTCCACTCATTTAATCTCTGTAAAAGTCAGTTATAATTCTAGCTCAACTGTAGCTTTGGAGACATGAGTTACCCTGTATAATTTAATCTGAAAAGTAAACGCATCATAGAAGTGCTTACATATGTTAGCTAGGAGCATTGTGGGTAAATGGGAGTGGATAATAAATTGCACTACTCTGCACATACCTCCTAAAAATTAGCATGTTGGAGAATTTCCGGCAACTCATAACTTGCCTCCTTCCAGAAAAGTTGGGGAAATGTGCTTTTATTTAAATCCCTAAGAGTTTTGTCATTAAGAGTGGGAAGAACAGATTTTATCCAAATGATTGAACTGAAGGTATTTTTGAATAATGAAGACCATGTGTGCAAAACTGTGTAGCCAGCTAGAGCCCTTAGTCATCAGGAGGGATTTGTGTTTATCCTTGCTGTAGTACTGTCAACTCAGTTGAAATTTTGGTATTACTATTGCCGAATGAGGTTTTCCCACAGTTTACGCCTAGGATGACTGCTATGCTTTTCTTTCCATAATTTTCCAGACAGCAACAACAAAAGTAAAATAAAAATGGCAACATTTCCTGGAAGGGCAGAAATTCCACAGTATGTGAGAAGAAAATAAAATTCCTCTAGAAATAATGTTGTCAAACAAGAAGCAGAATCAAATTTACCCAAGGACTTAGTGCCTAACTAGCCAGAACAAGTTCTATCAACAGACATGAATATTAAACACATTTGACACCATAAATGTATATGGGTTCACCACTTTCCCAAAGTGATTTTAACTTCATTTGAAGAGTTAAACTTATTTGTGCTTTAGCAGCTGATTCATGAGTTATGTGCAATGAGCAGCTGAGATGGTACATCCAGTCAGAAGTAAGGTAGACTCTCCATATAGTGTCTTGTTTGCCTTCCCTTCAATTTCTTCCCATATTAGAGGAGACAGACTTCAGCCTTATGGCTTCAAGAATAATCAAGCTTTAATCATCTCAGTATTTCCCTCATCTCCCTCTTAATACAACCTGGCCTTATGAAAGAGATGTATTTTTATTTATTTACTGTGAGACAGAAGAACAACTGTATCATAGCAATATCTGCCTGAGTATTTGATTTCTGTTCAAACAAAATTGGATAGGAAGCAAGTCTCATACTAACAAAGTCCCATTTGAGTCAAAGAAAGTTGCTACACTGTTCTCTTAAAATAAGTTAAATTTCAGAACTAAAACACAAACTCAGGGATGTGAGTAAGGCTGTGAAATGGTTATAAAAAAGAACTAACAAATTCTGTAAGTTCATGACTGGGCATTATAGATAAATGATCAAAGAGTAATTTCTTGGTTAATCATCGCCATATCTTCAAAAGGTGTTTACATTCTTCGTTTCCATTTTTTTTATTATTTAAATAATTTCTAAGAATCCGGAGTCAGTTACTAAAAATGCAGACTGTGAAAATCTGAATAGATATCTTGAATATCTAGCCTGTCAAGAAGATAGCTTCACAACTGTCTTTGCTCCCTGGATTGCACTTCTCATTCTAGTCTCCATTGTACATAGTATGGTCTTGTAAGACCTTCACCCTTTGTAAATACAGGGCAAATCTCAGTTTATGCATCAAAAGGAATGTCTACATGATTATGATGGTAATGAAGTCTTTTTTTTCCCCATGATAAAGAAGTTTTGAAAAGTAAGTAAAGACACTCAAATTCCTTACAAATTTTTGACAGGTCTTCCTACTAATTATGCAGTTGCTTAATAATATTCACCCTCTCAGTTTATATCTTCACCTGTAAGGTGAGTTTTTTTAATTTTTTTTTTTTTTTTTTTTTTTTTGTGTAGGGGGTTTCACCAATTGATATATCCGCTCACTTCCAGCTAATTAAGCACAAGACACAATCAGATGTCATTTTTTACCACAAGGCCAGAGTCACCTTGTAACCAACTCACCCCACCTCTATTCTACCCTGAGTAAATGCCTGAAGTGCTCGCTACTAGAAGGAAGGAGAGAAAAAAGAAAAAACCAACCACACCAATGGAACAAAATGATTGAGCAAGAATTCTTGGTAATGCAATCATGAGCGATCCCAGGTAAATGCTAAATGGTCCATGTAGAACATGCACCAGACTACGGGTAAAAAACTAAGCTTCAAATTGGAGATAAGTTTACCACCTTTAATTTTTTAACTTTCTCTTGTGTCTCTCACTATGGTCTTGATAGGCATTGGAAACAAATTCCTCTTTACAAAATGAAGGAAGGATCTACACTCCATAGAAGGCTGTGATGACATCTTTTCCGCTGGCCTTTGATGCATTTTTAGTCTTTACTTTTCCCTTTAACAACATTTAGCATTATTCTTGAGGGAAAAATAATTTCCTTAGGTTCATATTTTAAATCAGTGTTAAGTATACCTTCAAAAATAAAAAAGTCAATATTATTACTTTGCCTTTTAAACTACTGTCCTGGTTTGGCTAAAACAGGACTACTACTCCTGTAACTCAGAAATACTGACATTACTCAGTTTTAAGTCATGGTATTTTACTCTAAAACAGGTCATTTTGGATTGAGATTGCAAAATCATTAGTTATTAAGGTTTGTTGGCTTGTTGTTTTGGGTTTTTTTAAATAGATTTCTAACACAGCCTCTCTTCTTTATAACATGCTTGCTGTCAGTTCTGACACTTCAACCCATGTCCCCCCTACAGATACACATGCATGCACACATAGACAAATGGTAACCCAAAAATCTAATCCCAGTTCAGGAAATTATGGATTTTGAAACAGGATGATGTGGAACTACTACAGTGTAGTCGCATATACATAAACAGGAATCTGTCTTGTAAATATTATGTCAACAGACATGTGCCTTTTAAGCAAATATAAGTTTTATATTAAATCATCTAGAATTTATTGAGTAATGGCTTAGATTTGGAAGTATATATGGTGAATGTGTGGTAAAATAAACACATTTAAAACTGCAGCACTCTAAAAATGTCCTGAATGTGTTAGGCCAATAGGCAGACACTTCAAGAAGACGTGAAACTCTCAGTGATGAGAAGAGGTAGATGTGGCTTGATTTACATTGTCCTTCCACCCATAAATCAAGTAGTAGTCCTCAGGAGTTCCCAACAGATTAAAGAAATGTAGATTTCAGGGAGTGTAGACTCCCAGAACAAAGAATATTTTCCTAAACAGAGTTTCCAAAGCTTTTTCAAGAGGCAGTGCTAGGATTCGGTGGACCCTGAGGTCCACCATCTGTCCAGCAAGCAGCTCCTTTGGAACCAGAGAAACACCTGCAGAGGTATGTAGCTACTCAGTGAACAGAATCATGAGTCAGGTGCAATTTTATGGGTGATTTGACAGTGAAGTCTTGACTCTACACTATGCAGAAGATATTGACTTTTCTGCCAAAACTCTGAAAACAGTTTATGCCTGGAAAATTGGTCTAAACAAAATAAGTATTTTTGGTTTTCAGGTTTTTTGTTTGTTTGTTTTCTGATTGTTTTGTTTGCTTTGTGCTCCCACTGTTGATATTGAGATGCTGTGTCTGAGGCTGAGGCATCTATCTGACCTTATAAAAAGCAATCCCTGTCCAGAATTGTCTATAAAATATGAGCAAAACAGCTGAGAACAGTAATACATTAAATCCTGCAGCTCAGGAACTCGTCTACCAGAGCCATGACTGTGCATTATGCCCATTAGTGCTTCCTTTTCTGTGCACAAAAAAAGTGAATTATTTTTGCTAAGAGGTCTTGAGAAGTGAACATTCTGCTGAGACTCAAATGAGTGTAGATGTCAAGTTCAAAGTGACCTAGATGTACTGAGTTCATCTCCTTTTGTTTTTCTTCTATTGTTTTAATCTATTGTTTGGCTGAAGAATTACAGGAAAACGAAGCTGTATTCTTTTACATTCATTTGAGAAAGATAATCAGAAACTGCATGTTCTGGAGGCAATAAAGGTTTTTAAAGTTTTGAAATTGTCTTTTAAAATGGTAGCCGAGGAGAATCATTCTCATCCTTTGGTTTTTGAAGCAAATGAAGTGGTATCTTCACTGTTCTACAGGAAGACCTGCCTCAAGCCCACACAACACAGAAGTGTTGAAGAAATGCCATTAGTGAAACCACTGTTAGCAGTTATTCTGGGGAAATTTGAAGGAAAGCTAGGGTAGCTGGTCAGCCAGAAGTTTGGCACTCACTAAATCACTTGTTTATAATATGTGAACACTGTGTTCCAGGATAGCCATATAGGGTAAAGACAAGCTTGTCTACTAAAAAAAAAAAATAAATATGTAGAAAGTAATGTTTTTATGTCTTCCTTATCAATGATCTCTGTGATTTGAACCGAGGAGATTAAACTGAAGGAGAGCTGAAAACCAGGAGCTGATCAGTTGATACTAGAGCGAAATTTGATGGAGGGAATGTCTGAAATGATCAGAGTGTAACTGTAGAATGTAACTATTTCATTGAATGCTGTTTTAATAGCAAAATTAGAGTCAAAATAGAAAACTCTGGCACCCTGAGGAGGAAAAAAATCCATCACAGGTATTTTTAGCAAGTTGCCTTTCAACATTTACAGAGAATAAATTACTTGCACAGATGAACAGATTATTTATCCATTTTTAATTTTCTCCACATTTATTTAGATATTTTTGACTACTATTAGGTAGTTTAGTTTTTCGCAGAATGACAGAATGGATATATTCCATTCACAGAATGGAAACATTCCTGCAGTAGCTATACAATTTTTGTTCAAACGATCCATGTCTGCTAAAATCAATATAATGATGTTCCAAAATCTCACGGCTGAACTTATGGTTTAGTAAATATGTAAATTCAACAAACTTTCCCCCAGGTCACTGTTTCTACTGTTGATAGTGCAGCCATAAAACACCATGTTTCCAAACAATCTTACAAGTTACTTTTAACACTACCACAGGATCTGAGTTTACAGTGTTCAGTTGAAGCTATCTGCTGTTAAGTACCAAGAGAATATTGAAAATCTCTTGTTTATTTTTAAGATAGCACTGAACTGGGTTTTCCTAGACAGAAAGCAACAGAAGAATTGAGCAAAGTCTGTTTTTCTTGGAGCCAACAGGAAGAAAAGAGAGGAAAATTCAAAACCAAGTTTGATTCAAGCCAACTTTGGGTTAGTGATCAAAACAGAAGCGACATAAAATAAAGCTTTTGTTTTCAACCACACAACAAAGTGAAAATTTATACTAGGCTTTACAGTGATGACTGTCAGCAAGGAAAATGTTGAGCTGAAGTAAATTCTCATACTTTGACTAGAAAAAGCAAAGGTATGACATTTATATGAGATGTGGATCTGATCCAAACTGCTGAATATTATCTAGCTTTAAATCTTCTTAATAGTATGTGATTGAATGTCTTTCTTGCTGCTTTATTATAAGACACACAGTATTTTTCTTCTGTCTCTGGAACTTAAGTGATAGAAAAGTGCAAAGTTTATCACACTTTTCTCAAGTAAATTTCCAAAGTTCATCTGTGCAGTGAAAACTTTTAAGTTATTATCCCTAAGACTTCATATTTCTACAGGAAAGATAAATCTGTTTATTAAATGACATTCATTTTCAACTAGTAATATCTGGTTGCTAAAATTACATTTCTCAAGTCTTTTGGAGGTGTCTTTCCTTTGTTTCCTTTTCCTTTTCCTTTTCCTTTCCCTTGGATTATCATTGACCAAATCCAAATTAATTGTTAAGTACTAAATTTAAAGAATAACTGGTCAGGGTTACAAGTTCTGATGATTTGTGAGGAGCTTAGAGTTTCCTGTTTATGTTTTTACAGAGTAAAGAGGATGCCATTCTGTTTCTTCAGAGTTATCGGCAAGTGATAGTGAGGTTGTAAACCTCAAAAACCAAAAATTTTTGGCTGTTGCTAGGCAGACAACTACCAGGCAGAGAACCGTTTCACTGACTCGTGACACCTTTGCTGACTATTAATACTTCATTGAGAAATTGTATGCGTGTAGCTAGAATGGTTTTTTCAGTATATACATTACTTTTCATTTACTGAAAGTGAAATTTATCTGTTATCTAGCCTCCATCAGATGACCTTCCTGTAGCTTTTTAAACTAATGACTGATATTGATTTAATAACTAATATTAAAATTTTTGCTGTCTGTCATAGATGGAGTGATGCATTTCACACGTAAGAGAGAAGTAATAGTATTTTTATTGACATAAAATAGTGATTTAACAAAGTTCAATAGTAAATGCAACAGTGGTTTAACAGGATTTGATGGCAAGGTACACTTGACTATTTACTGCATAGGATCAGGTAAAACAGTGAGGGGGACTCTCCTGTTGGGTCACAAAGTTCAGAAAGGACCTCCTTGCTTCCTAAACTCCTTCTCAGAGAGGAGTCTAGGTGCAGCTGAATCCAATCCTAGTCCCGGATTTGGTCAACAGTTTATGTCTGAAAGATTATATATGCACAATCAATCTTTTACATCACTTAGCTAAGATTTCAAAGTTTAGCATCACTTACTGAGAATCTGCTAGGGCAAGGAATCTCTCAACCTCAAGAAGTGACCTCGAGAGCTGTTCCTACTCAAGTTGAGATCCTGACGTGCAACCCGCTGCTCTGCAGGAGAACTCAGTGAGCCCTGGGTTACCCGCTATCTATAATGTAAGATGATTGACTCATGGTCGTATTTGCATACCGACTACAGATGTACTACAGATGTTAGTTTCTTCCAAACTTGGCTTGAGTCAGACTTTGACCAGCACTATGGTTAGGTGGGCACATTGCTCAAATTATCCTTTTGCTATTGTGTTGTTATCTGTTTCCCCTGGACCCACTTTGAGCTGAATGCAGGCATCACAATCAGATGCAATCATATGACCACCACAGGTGGTTGTCACTTGAGCAGAGTTATAGGAAATAAAGGTCAGGTTGAAGCGAGGGGGAGCATACCATCCACCCTGTCCTGCATAGATTGGCCTGTATCAGAAGTAGTGTGGTCAGCAGAACTAGGGAAGTGATCATCCCTTTGTACTCTGTGCTGGTGAGGTTGCACCTCAAATACTGTGTTCACTTTTGGGTCCCTTACTACAAGAAGGACATTGAGCTGCTAGAGAGTGTCCGGAGTAACGAAGCTGGTGAAGGGCCTGGAGAACAAATCTTATGAGAAGTGGCTGAGGGAGCTGAGGTTGTTTAGTCTGGAGAAGAGGAGGCTGAGGGGAGACCTTATCGCTCTCTACAACTACCTGTCAAAGGAGGTTGTAGCAAGGTAGTGGTTGGTTCCTTCTCCCTGGTACCTAGCAATAGGACAAGAGGAAATGGTCTCAAGTTGCACCAGGGGAGATTCAGCTTGGATATTAGGAAGAATTTCTCCACTGAAATAGTCATTAAGCATTGGAACAGGCTCACCAGGGAGGTGGTGGACTCACCATCCCTGGAGGTGTTCAAAAAATATTTAGATGTGGCGCTTCAAGACATGGTTTAGCAGGTTTAGTGAGCATGGTGGAGTTCAGTAGATGGTTGGACTTGATGATCTTTGAGGTGTCTTCCAATTATAATGATTCTATGATTCTGTCACTATTGGTCCTCATCTTTGTTTTCATTCCAGTTTGGAATGAAGTAAGTTTGAAGTGGGATAATCCCTGCAAAGTCATTCCTGTACAGCTCC
The DNA here is from genome assembly GCF_000690535.1 of Cariama cristata. NCBI lineage: Eukaryota > Metazoa > Chordata > Aves > Cariamiformes > Cariamidae > Cariama > Cariama cristata. The sequence continues at coordinate 8,236 of NW_009622510.1, read as the reverse complement.
ATGATTGTGCTTAACAATTCCAACAGACTGTAATAGGCTATAAACTGCAGAACTGCTCCTTTGTATTCCTGAAGGTTGAGGACATGATTTTTAAAGACTGAGAAACCTGTAGAAGCAGAGTATCTTTCCAGTGTGCAAAGAGTCTAATATGCTGAACAGTTGTCTAGGCAGAAAGAATGACTGAAGTGCTTGTCCTTGAATGATTCCAACATCTGAGCTGCACTGGAGGTATGGGAGCTGTAGGCAAAAAAGCTGGTGGCATCAATCTGCCCCCCTGGCCATGCAACTATATGGAGAGAAACTGCATGGGTAATGGAAAAGTAGTATTCTCTCTGAACTCCAACAGGATTTATTTTCTAGAAAGAAGACTAGATAAGCTTCATGAAGCAATGTGAAAGAGCAGAGAATGGGTATCCACTGAAATTACTCAAATAAAATAATTTCTGATTACTGAAGACAATGAAATAATTTTTACTTCATTCCACTCTCCTCCTCCCCTGACAATGAAGGTGCAATTTTTCACCTTAGAAAAAAACATACTTTTTACTGAAAAGTGCTACATTGGGTGATATTTCATCTTCATGTAGTTAATTATGTATTAACAATGGCTTAGGCACAGCTTAGTTATAAAATGCAAAACCTCACACAAAACTGGGAGGGTTTTTTTAAAGTCTCATTCTAAGCAGGGAGAGAGGTTTCATGTTGCAGCGACTGGTGCCCAGGCAAGAAGAGGATGAAGAGCTTCAAGCTTCCATGGTAAATCTATACCTGCTTTAGACTGCGATCTGTGGTCATCCAATGATTTTTTTAATGTGACATATATGTATATATTTGAGATATATATAAGACTCAGTAAAGCATATTAAAAGTCTGGAGAAACAGAAGAAAATTAAATATCTCATGTTGAAATGAAGTCAGAAGGAGACTAGCCAAAATAACAAAATGTTTTCAGTTCCCTAGACACATAACCCTACTGGGATTATCTGAAGTGGTAACAAATTTGTCTGTAGACTTGTCATTTGGGTCTTCATCTATGTAACTCTCCTCACTTAAATGATCTTGATTTACATGGTTCACTGAAGTTAATAACTATGCGTAGTGAATTAAACTGTGAATTCAAATGGGAATGACTCACCTTAGTATCTGTAGTGGTCAGTGTGCAACTGTACTGATCTGCTCTTTGGGAAGAAAGTTACTTCATATTGGCCGCTCCACCTGGACATGAACGAGTCTATGGGGCCTGATGGGGTTCACTCAAGGATACTGAAGGAGCTGGCGGGTGTGCTTGCCAAACCACTCTCCATCATCTACCAGCAGTCCTGGCTAACTGGGGAGGTCCCAGATGACTGGAGGCTAGCCAATGTGATACCCATCTACAAGAAGGACCAGAAGGACGATCCCGGGAACTACAGGCCTGTCAGCCTGACCTCGGTACCGGGGAAGGTGATGGAACAGATTATCCTGAGTGAGATCACAAGGCATGTGCAGGACAATCAGGGGATCGGATCCAACCAGTATGGGTTCACAAAAGGCAAGTCCTGCTTCACCAACCTGATCTCCTTCTAAGACGAGGTCACCAGCCTGGTAGATGAGGGAAAGGCTGTGCATGTGGTCTACTTGGACTTTAGCAAGGCCTTTGACACTGTCTCCCGTGGTGTTCACCTGAAGAAGCTGGCAGCTCATGACTTGGACAGGCATCCCCTTTGCTGGGTGAAAAACTGGCTGGCTGGCAGACCCCAGAGACTGGTGGTGAATGGAGCTAAATCCAGTTGGCGGCTGGTCGCTGGTCGCCGGTGGTGTCACTGGGGCCCTGGTTGTGGAGCCAGTACTGTTTAACATCTTTATTGGTGATTTGGAGGAGGGGATAGAGTGCACCCTCAGTAAGTTTGCAGATGACACCAAGCTGGGTGGGAGTGTTGATCTATTTGAGAGTAGGAAGGCTCTACAGAGGGATCTGGACAGGCTGGATCCATGGGCTGAGACCAGCTGTATGAGGTTCAATAAGGCCAAGTGCCGGGTCCTGCACTTCAGACACAACAATCCCATGCAACGCTACAGGCTTGGGGACAAGTAGCTGGAAAGCTGCCCGATGGAAAAAGACCTGGGGATGTTGGTCGACAGCGGGCTGAGCATGAGCCAGCAGTGTGCCCTGGTGACTAAGAAGGCCAACAGCATCCTGGCCTGTATCAGAAACAGTGTGGCCAGCAGGACTAGGCAAGTGATCATCCCTTTGTACTCAGCGCTGGTGAGGCCACACCTCAAATACTGTGTTCAGTTTTGGGCCCCTCACTACAAGAAGGACATTGAGCTGCTGGAGCGTGTCCAAAGAGAGCAAAAAAGCTGGTGAAGGGCCTGGAGAACAAGTCTCATGAGCAGCAGCTGGGGAAGCTGGGGTTGTTCAGTTTAGGGAAAAGGAGGTTGAGGGGTGAACTACCTGAAAGGAGGTTGTAGTGAGGTGGGGGTCGGTCTCTTCTCCCCGGTAACTAGCAATAGGACAAGAGGTAACGGTCTCAAGTTGCACCAGGGGAGGTCCAGCTTGGATATTAGGAAGAATTGGAATGGGATCCCCAAGGAGCTGGTGGACTCACCATTCCCGGAGGTGTTCAAAAAACGTTTAGATGTGGCACTTCGAGACATGGTTTAGTGGGCACGGTGGCATTGGGTAGAAGGTTGGACTTGATGATCTTTGAGGTCTCTTTCAACCATAATGATTCTATGGTTCTATGATTCTCAAGGGAAAGTCTAGACTAAGCTAACTTCTCCTAATCTGTTATGTCCATTCTGTTACCACTCTGTTTCATCCAAATTTGAGCTGTTTGAACACTCCGTCACACTCTTACATAACAAATCACACCATTCATGTAGGCCAAAGAAACATACCTTATGATTAGTCCTGTTAGCCCATGCATAGAACTGTTCAGTCCAGTTACAATGATGCTAATAATTTGAGTTCAAATTCTACTCAGTTCAAACTACATACACAAATAATTTACTACCTTTCTCTCTCTCTCTCTCTCTGGAGCTGTGGTTTCCCTTGCCATGACCCTCTGGGTTCTCAGGGTGGTGACTTCAGCCTGGAGATGGGCAGGGGGAGAGAGAGAATTTGCAGACTGTCATCAGCACCCCAAGTCCTTCACTGCGAGAGTATGAAGTGGATGATGGAGTATCTTCTTCCTCCTCCTTCTTGGGCCCCTTTCTTGCTTGCCAACACACTCCTCCTGTTCTTCTCTTATTGCTGTGTAATCAGAATTTCCTACACACAGTGTGTTTGATCTTTGATGGACACTTGCTGTGGTTTCTCTCTGTTATTCCTAAAGAAAATTACCCATCTCGCAAAGCTCAATTCCTCTATTGCAGATCAATGATTTCCTTACCACCTTAGAGTCTCTGGCATCATCCTGTAGCCACACATTCAAGGCCTTTGCTGTCACCCAGTGTCTCTAACTCCTCTGTGCTTCACTTTGATTCCAGCCTCTCAAGTAATTCATTCTACACTGAAAATCCACTTGTTATTAGTAGCTTTTAGGCACATAATTAGACAATTGTGCGGCACTACACCTACCCTTTGTACAATCATACAGAGTAAGTGAAAGTTAAAAAATAGACAGTAACAAAAAAGAAAAAAAAAACCAGACTAGTTTCTCTCCATCTCTTAATTCCCTTTTTGCCCATGTCACAGAAGTATTTTACCTGCAATCTACTGCAATGTGACGAGAAATTATAAAATGTAATGCAAAACCAAACAGAAGGAAATTAAATCAATTCCCTGCTGAGTCTAGCAAGAGAGATTTAAGCATGGCAATGACTGGCTTTGCAAGGGTTTGATCTTCGTTTCTTGAGTCTGTGCTATCTATGTTCCTCACTGAAACCGCAGAAGAAAATTAGAAAGTAGGCTGGAAATTCTCAAATACTTCAGCACCATGAAAACTCTGCAGGTGTTCTTATCAGAAGCAATGTGTTGTCTTGTTGGAGTGCACAAGAACTTTTTCCCCTTTTCAACAAGATTGCAAAGAATAACCAACCCACAGTCTCCCATTCAGTGGCATGGCCAAAGTGGCTTCACTGAGTTTTCTGTGCTCCTGCTATTGCTTTGCTAGTCCAAGAACAGAAGATGATTGGTGTGATCAGCCATGGCTCGAGACATATAGCAGAAAAATCGATGTTGTTCTGCTGGCCTGTGGGACTTCAGATGACATATTCCTTGACATATTTTTAAGAGGAACTTAGACAGTCATATTTTTTTGACTGTTTTGTCTTATTTTAACGTTGTTTCTTGTCGTTCATTGGTGGTTGAAACATTGCTTCTGTTCTTCTTTCCTTCCTTCTAAATAGATACCAAGGCATTTATACTTACAGTGAGTAACAAAGGGATGAAAATTGGTTTGTGTTCATATTTGAACTATAATAAAAAATGAAGAATGTTGTATGGCCTAAAAATTCACCTGATATTGAAATAATTTTTATTTTGGGATTAGTTAAGCCAAAATCAAACCCAACAATTTAAATTTTTGTCCATCTAAATTCTATTGATGAGCTCAAAGACTTCATTTTCCTTCATTCTTAGGTTAAGCTTTTCTTTAACTGAAGAAATTGAACTGTATGCCAGCATGATGTATTTAAAGTTAACAAAAGATTTTATGGCACAGAAATACATGGTAATTCTGTCATGTACCTTAGAATAATATTAAGGATTTTAACATCTTCATTTTTATGATTTATTCTCATGTTTAATACTTATTTTTCTTTTTTTATTGCTTCCCAATTTGCATGAGAGCACTAGGTCATAAAGTACTCAGTTTTCTGTTCTTTTAGATTGTTTTAAAGTTTTAACCTTTGTGATTTTAAATTGAAATACACTTTTCTATACTTACACAATGGGAAAAGAAAATGTGTTTTCATTTGGACCTACAGGAGTTGATTTTTCATATTCACTGTCTTAATAATTAGGCTTTTTCACAGTGAATATGAGTTAATTTCAAGAACATCAGCAACACAATCCTCTACTTTCCTGATATTAGTATGCTGCTTCTATTGTCCTCACCAAAAATTCTGTTTAGGCAACTATTGACAGTTAATTTCATAAATACAAAGACAATGACTCACTGATGCATGAACCTATGCCTAGTTCTACCTGCCAGTCCTTGGATTTTACCATTTGAATCTATTACATTGAAAAATTTTAACTGTCACAGAGTGTTGGCAGATGTTGGCAAAGGAGACCTTTATAAAGCCAGTAGTAAAGATATATATCTATTTTAAAAGTATAGCTGTTAAAGTAAATCAAGTACTCTCTATCCATTCTCCAGTTTTATGAGATGATCTTTATCTTGCAAGAACCTCTTTGGTCTCAGTGATGCCTCTTCCTGAAGCCTTTACTTAGCAAAGCAGCTCAGTCAGTACCTGCAGAGTTAATTATTGAGCTGAACCAAACTCCAAAAGATGTGGAACTGCTGTAAATAAAGGCAGTATATTTGGAAACTTATCCCTTTTAAAGCTGAATAGCAACAACAACCAAAAATCCTGTGGCAGTTACTGCGAAACTCTTACCAAAAGCTCTGCTTGTCTCTGATTAAGAGAGCAGCGCACAAGAGAGATTACATGGAGGTTTTATCTGCAGAGGTTGCAAGAAAGAAGAGCAAGGGCTGGCTCCTGGAAAGCAGAAAACTGGGTGTAGAGTTTGGCTGGTGTGATGAGTTTGTCGATGGTGACTGGTTGCTCAGAGTGGGTGGCTGGGAGCTTTCTAGGGCTCTGGAGGCTGCTCTGAGAGTTACTGACCGTCATGTACAGCGAAGGGATTAGGCTGAGCAAGGTGAACCTGCTGTCCTGAGTAGGGAATAGAGAGTGTCCAGGACCACCAAGACAAAAGATACTAGCTCACAAATGAGGGATGTGGTACCAGGGATGGTTATGAGAACATCAGCCACCTCCACCGCATCTTTGGGTAGTTCTCATCCATCACTTATTGTTTTAATAATGATAGAACAGATAAACAGGAGAATAATCTTAACCACTCCTCCAAAGGAGAAAGTTAAAAGCTATATCCACTAAAATCCCTACAGTATTTAAGCTCAAAATGCTGTTTGATGTCCTTCAGAACGGGGGGGGGGGTGGAATCAGCTGTTTTAATCAGCGGGACTATCGTATAAAGTTGAGCAGAGAGTGCCCGTTTAAAAGCAAGAAGTGGAGGCTGACAGTGAGGATCCATGATCACTGCGATCAGTGACATGAGTGAAAACTGCAAGGTGACTTCATACTGGCAGCAAAGCTGGCAGAATTCTTGATGTAAAAAGTAAAAACAGAGAAACTACAATGTTTGGCATCAGAGGATAATCCTGCCATAATAAACACCTGGGTTACTCTTCAAGGAAACAGGATCAGTGAGATAGTGTTACCTGGCAATGAACTTTACTTAAGTAACAGAGTGGAGATGATCAGTGATATTACCTATGAAAGAATTATATTAAGTATAAAAATATCACAGAAGCAGCCCAAGTGTAATCCTTCTGGGTGGATGTTCCCATATTAAGTACCAAGATTGTATCGATCCTGTAAGCAGAGTCATGAGAGTTATTAGGTCTAAATGATATCAGGTAGTAGCAGTGGGAGATTTCAGCTATCTCTGGAAAGAACACATCAAGACCTCGAGTTAAGATGTGGAGAGAATTCTTGCATTCATTAAATGTTGTTTAGAAAGGCACTTTTGTCTTATCCTTGAAAATGCTGTTCTAATTTTGGTCTGGAATGGTTTGTGGGACCCAGTTCAAAATGCAAGCTACATAAAAATGAAGTAGCCAGTAAAAAATGAACCAAGAAATTCCAAAAGAAGCCACCTAGATGCAGTGTGGAGGCTGAAACCAACACAACAGTGCCCTAAAACCTCTACTGGGAGCCTAGTGCAGTTGTGCTGCATTTAAACAAACAAACAAACAAACAAACAAACAAAAGCAATGAAAATCATAAAACAATTACAGGATGAATGGGAAAATCAAGCAAGTGCTAAGCTTGACATTTGAAAAAAAAAGTTTAATCTACAAAATATAGTCAAAGAGAAACCAGAAATTAATATGCTAAAAAAACCCATCTGCAGAACCCCTGGAGTTAAACACATGGGCGAGATTCCCCAAAGTCACCCTCTGTAGCAGGCATATTCTCGAATAGAGAAGATTCATATGTACATTAATTTGCAAGCTCTATAATTTCAGGAAAACAAGATTTCTTTGGGAAGTCTTTGTTCAAAATATAAAGGCCACAGTTTCAGCCTGACTATAAGTGCAATTCTCTATAACCAGAAACCAAGGCAGCACCCTGCGCCTGGAGCAGAGGACACACATTTGTCACAAGTCATATGATTAAAGTAAATTTTTTTCTACAAATGTGTATTATTTTGTACTACATGGCCCTGAAGCACAGAAATCTTTAACAAAGCAAGCCATATAAAACTCTCAGTTAATTTATTGTATCCTATTTAGGTTTTCATCAATTTAATTCATGAGATGGCTTTATTCCCAAGGCCTGGGTGAGGTAATGAAATATTGATTGGGCTGTTATATTTGGTGGAAGAGGGTGAAGGGGTAGGAAGCAAGGAAATATGTTTTATTCAGCTGGCTGTTTTGATAGAAAATAGTAGACATAGTAATTTTGTGTAGTAAATAAAGGATATAATTCAGCTAGAAAAAAATATCATCTCCAAGATACTTTGAAAAATCAGATGTAATCCTGATTTACAGGAACAGGGTGCTGCTCACTCTCCCAGAGGACTCTAGGAGTAAAAGGTTCACCCAACATGCTGGAAGACTAATCTCAGTTCCTGTATATGGAGATAAGACCTACCATGCTTATCTTATAATCAGTGAGTTATAAGGTATTCTTTTAGTCGATTACACTCCATCTTCATAGCGATGTCTCCAGCCCCCAGTACAGGGCACCTTACACAGAAATAAAGAGACAGAAAGAACAGACTGAGAAGTTCCCTGTATGAACGGGATCCCACCCAGGAAAGTTGTCATTCGTTGTTTCAAGGAGGTATTTTTAGTGTGAAATGACATCAGATAAAATCTGAAGACTCCTTTCTAAACCTGTGTCCAATGACATAACATTTCTATAGGAGGTGTGTGAAGAAGAGTTGAATCTTCTCCTGTCTGCATGGGAATAGGCTCCCTCTACCAGTGAACAGAACAAACTCTGCTGTGGAGTGGGAGTGTTATCTCCTTCTGTCACGGTCCACTAAGTAATGGAC
>NW_009622509.1:23092-23377 GCF_000690535.1 Cariama cristata | reverse complement strand
CGAGACCTTTCACCAGCTTCGTTGCCCTTGTTGTACTCACTCCAGCACCTCAATGTCTTTCTTATAGCGACAGACCCAAAACTGAACACAGTATTCAAGGTGCAGCCTCACCGGTGCCAAGTACAGGGGGACGACCACTGCCCTCGTCCTGCTGGCCACACTATTCCTGATAGAAGCCAGAATGCCATTGGCCTTCTTGACCACTTGGGCACACTGCTGGCTCATTTTCAGCCGGCTGTCGACCAACATCTCCAGGTCCTTTTCCACTAGGTGGCTTTCAAGCCG